>NW_027140441.1:300000-420000 GCF_036365525.1 Heterodontus francisci
GGTACAATTACCCTGTCAGAGGTTCCTATACTGCGAGGTACAATTACCCTGTCAGAGGTTCCTGTACTGCGAGGTACAATTACCCTGTCAGAGGTTCCTGTACTGCGAGGTACAATTACCCTGTCAGAGGTTCCTGTACTGCGAGGTACAATTACCCTGTCAGAGGTTCCTGTACTGCGATCTACAATTACTCTGTCAGAGGTTCCTGCACTGCGAGGTAAAATTACCTTGTCAGAGGTTCCTGTACTGCGAGGTGCAATTACCCTGTCAGAGGTTCCTGCACTGCGAGGTACAATTACCCTGTCAGAGGTTCCTGCACTGCGAGGTACAATTACCCTGTCAGAGGTTCCTGTACTGCGAGGTACAATTACCCTGTCAGAGGTTCCTGTACTGCGAGGTACAATTACCCTGTCAGAGGTTCCTGTACTGCGAGGTACAATTACCCTGTCAGAGGTTCCTGTACTGCGAGGTACAATTACCCTGTCAGAGGTTCCTGCACTGCGAGGTACAATTACCCTGTCAGAGGTTCCTGCACTGCGAGGTACAATTACCCTGTCAGAGGTTCCTGTACTGCGAGGTACAATTACCCTGTCAGAGGTTCCTGTACTGCGAGGTACAATTACCCTGTCAGAGGTTCCTGTACTGCGAGGTACAATTACCCGGTCAGAGGTTCCTGTACTGCGAGGTACAATTACACTGTCAGAGGTTCCTGTACTGCGAGGTACAATTACCCTGTCAGAGGTTCCTGCACTGCGAGGTACAATTACCCTGTCAGAGGTTCCTGTACTGCGAGGTACAATTACCCTGTCAGAGGTTCCTGCACTGCGAGGTACAATTACCTTGTCAGAGGTTCCTGTACTGCGAGGTACAATTACCCTGTCAGAGGTTCCTGTACTGCGAGGTACAATTACCCTGTCAGAGGTTCCTGTACTGCGAGGTACAATTACCCTGTCAGAGGTTCCTGCACTGCGAGGTACAATTACCCTGTCAGAGGTTCCTGTACTGCGAGGTACAATTACCCTGTCAGAGGTTCCTGTACTGCGAGGTACAATTACCCTGTCAGAGGTTCCTGTACTGCGAGGTACAATTACCCTGTCAGAGGTTCCTGTACTGCGAGGTACAATTACCCTGTCAGAGGTTCCTGCACTGCGAGGTACAATTACCCTGTCAGAGGTTCCTGTACTGCGAGGTACAATTACCCTGTCAGAGGTTACTGTACTGCGAGGTACAATTACCCTGTCAGAGGTTCCTGCACTGCGAGGTACAATTACCCTGTCAGAGGTTCCTGTACTGCGAGGTACAATTACCCTGTCAGAGGTTCCTGCACTGCGAGGTACAATTACCTTGTCAGAGGTTCCTGTACTGCGAGGTACAATTACCCTGTCAGAGGTTCCTGTACTGCGAGGTACAATTACCCTGTCAGAGGTTCCTGTACTGCGAGGTACAATTACCCTGTCAGAGGTTCCTGCACTGCGAGGTACAATTACCCTGTCAGAGGTTCCTGTACTGCGAGGTACAATTACCCTGTCAGAGGTTCCTGTACTGCGAGGTACAATTACCCTGTCAGAGGTTCCTGTACTGCGAGGTACAATTACCCTGTCAGAGGTTCCTGTACTGTGAGGTACAATTACCCTGTCAGAGGTTCCTGTACTGCGAGGTACAATTACCCTGTCAGAGGTTCCTGTACTGCGAGGTACAATTACCCTGTCAGAGGTTCCTGTACTGCGAGGTACAATTACCCGGTCAGAGGTTCCTGTACTGCGAGGTACAATTACCCGGTCAGAGGTTCCTGTACTGCGAGGTACAATTACCCTGTCAGAGGTTCCTGTACTGCGAGGTACAATTACCCTGTCAGAGGTTCCTGCACTGCGAGGTACAATTACCCTGTCAGAGGTTCCTGTACTGCGAGGTACAATTACCCTGTCAGAGGTTCCTGTACTGCGAGGTACAATTACCCGGTCAGAGGTTCCTGTACTGCGAGGTACAATTACCCTGTCAGAGGTTCCTGTACTGCGAGGTACAATTACCCTGTCAGAGGTTCCTGTACTGCGAGGTACAATTACCCTGTCAGAGGTTCCTGTACTGCGAGGTACAATTACCCTGTCAGAGGTGCCTGTACTGCAAGGTCCAATTAACCTGTCAGAGGTTCCTGTACTGCGAGGCACAATTACCCTGTCAGAGGTTCCTGTCCTGCGAGGACCAATTACCCTGTCAGAGGTTCCTGTACTGCGAGGCACAATTACCCTGTCAGAGGTTCCTGTACTGCGAGGCACAATTACACTGTCAGAGGTTCCTGTACTGCGAGGTACAATTACACTGTCAGAGGTTCCTGTACTGCGAGGTACAATTACCCTGTCAGAGGTTCCTGTACTGCGAGGTACAATTACCCTGTCAGAGGTTCCTGTACTGCGAGGTACAATTACACTGTCAGAGGTTCCTGTACTGCGAGGCACAATTACCCTGTCAGAGGTTCCTGTACTGCCAGGCACAATTACACTGTCAGAGGTTCCTGCACTGCGAGGTACAATTACCCTGTCAGAGGTTCCTGTACTGCGAGGTACAATTACCCTGTCAGAGGTTCCTGCACTGCGAGGTACAATTACCCTGTCAGAAGTTCCTGCACTGCGAGGTACAATTACCCTTTCAGAGGTTCCTGTACTGCGAGGTACAATTACCCTGTCAGAGGTTCCTGTACTGCCAGGTACAATTACCCTGTCAGAGGTTCCTGCACTGCGAGGTACAATTACCCTGTCAGAGGTTCCTGCACTGCGAGGTACAATTACCCTGTCAGAGGTTCCTGCACTGCGAGGTACAATTACCCTGTCAGAGGTTCCTGCACTGCGAGGTACAATTACACTGTCAGAGGTTCCTGTATTGCGAGGTACAATTACACTGTCAGAGGTTCCTGTACTGCGAGGTACAATTACCCTGTCAGAGGTTCCTGTACTGTGAGGTACAATTACCCTGTCAGAGGTTCCTGTACTGTGAGGTACAATTACCCTGTCAGAGGTTCCTGCACTGTGAGGTACAATTACACTGTCAGAGGTTCCTGCACTGTGAGGTACAATTACCCTGTCAGAGGTTCCTGTACTGCGAGGTACAATTACCCTGTCAGAGTTCCTGCACTGCGAGGTACAATTACCCTGTCAGAGGTTCCTGCACTGCGAGGTACAATTACCCTGTCAGAGGTTCCTGTACTGCGAGGTACAATTACCCTGTCAGAGGTTCCTGTACTGCGAGGTACAATTACCCGGTCAGAGGTTCCTGTACTGCGAGGTACAATTACCCTGTCAGAGGTTCCTGTACTGCGAGGTACAATTACCCTGTCAGAGGTTCCTGTACTGCGAGGTACAATTACCCTGTCAGAGGTTCCTGTACTGCGAGGTACAATTACCCTGTCAGAGGTGCCTGTACTGCAAGGTCCAATTAACCTGTCAGAGGTTCCTGTACTGCGAGGCACAATTACCCTGTCAGAGGTTCCTGTCCTGCGAGGACCAATTACCCTGTCAGAGGTTCCTGTACTGCGAGGCACAATTACCCTGTCAGAGGTTCCTGTACTGCGAGGCACAATTACACTGTCAGAGGTTCCTGTACTGCGAGGTACAATTACACTGTCAGAGGTTCCTGTACTGCGAGGTACAATTACCCTGTCAGAGGTTCCTGTACTGCGAGGTACAATTACCCTGTCAGAGGTTCCTGTACTGCGAGGTACAATTACACTGTCAGAGGTTCCTGTACTGCGAGGCACAATTACCCTGTCAGAGGTTCCTGTACTGCCAGGCACAATTACACTGTCAGAGGTTCCTGCACTGCGAGGTACAATTACCCTGTCAGAGGTTCCTGTACTGCGAGGTACAATTACCCTGTCAGAGGTTCCTGCACTGCGAGTACAATTACCCTGTCAGAAGTTCCTGCACTGCGAGGTACAATTACCCTTTCAGAGGTTCCTGTACTGCGAGGTACAATTACCCTGTCAGAGGTTCCTGTACTGCCAGGTACAATTACCCTGTCAGAGGTTCCTGCACTGCGAGGTACAATTACCCTGTCAGAGGTTCCTGCACTGCGAGGTACAATTACCCTGTCAGAGGTTCCTGCACTGCGAGGTACAATTACCCTGTCAGAGGTTCCTGCACTGCGAGGTACAATTACACTGTCAGAGGTTCCTGTATTGCGAGGTACAATTACACTGTCAGAGGTTCCTGTACTGCGAGGTACAATAACCCTGTCAGAGGTTCCTGCACTGTGAGGTACAATTACCCTGTCAGAGGTTCCTGTACTGTGAGGTACAATTACCCTGTCAGAGGTTCCTGCACTGTGAGGTACAATTACACTGTCAGAGGTTCCTGCACTGTGAGGTACAATTACCCTGTCAGAGGTTCCTGTACTGCGAGGTACAATTACCCTGTCAGAGTTCCTGCACTGCGAGGTACAATTACCCTGTCAGAGGTTCCTGCACTGCGAGGTACAATTACCCTGTCAGAGGTTCCTGTACTGCGAGGTACAATTACCCTGTCAGAGGTTCCTGTACTGCGAGGTACAATTACCCTGTCAGATGTTCCTGTACTGCGAGGTACAATTACCCTGTCAGAGGTTCCTGCACTGCGAGGTACAATTACCCTGTCAGAGGTTCCTGTACTGCGAGGTACAATTACCCTGTCAGAGGTTCCTGTACTGCGAGGTACAATTACCCTGTCAGAGGTTCCTGTACTGCGAGGTACAATTACCCTGTCAGAGGTTCCTGTACAGCGAGGTACAATTACCCTGTCAGAGGTTCCTGTACTGCGAGGTACAATTACCCTGTCAGAGGTTCCTGTACTGCGAGGTACAATTACCCTGTCAGAGGTTCCTGTACTGCGAGGTACAATTACCCTGTCAGAGGTTCCTGCACTGCGAGGTACAATTACACTGTCAGAGGTTCCTGTACTGCGAGGTACAATTACCCTGTCAGAGGTTCCTGTACTGTGAGGTACAATTACCCTGTCAGAGGTTCCTGCACTGCGAGGTACAATTACCCTGTCAGAGGTTCCTGTACTGCGAGGTACAATTACCCTGTCAGAGGTTCCTGTACTGCGAGGTACAATTACCCTGTCAGAGGTTCCTGTACTGCGAGGTACAATTACCCTGTCAGAGGTTCCTGTACTGCGAGGTACAATTACCCTGTCAGAGGTTCCTGTACTGCGAGGTACAATTACCCTGTCAGAGGTTCCTGCACTGCGAGGTACAATTACCCTGTCAGAGGTTCCTGTACTGCGAGGTACAATTACCCTGTCAGAGGTTCCTGTACTGCGAGGTACAATTACACTGTCAGAGGTTCCTGCACTGCGAGGTACAATTACCCTGTCAGAGGTTCCTGCACTGCGAGGTACAATTACACTGTCAGAGGTTCCTGCACTGCGAGGTACAATTACTCTGTCAGAGGTTCCTGTACTGCGAGGTACAATTACCCTGTCAGAGGTTCCTGTACTGCGAGGTACAATTACCCTGTCAGAGGTTCCTGTACTGCGAGGTACAATTACCCTGTCAGATGTTCCTGTACTGCGAGGTACAATTACCCTGTCAGAGGTTCCTGTACTGTGAGGTACAATTACCCTGTCAGAGGTTCCTGTACTGCGAGGTACAATTACCCTGTCAGAGGTTCCTGTACTGCGAGGTACAATTACCCTGTCAGAGGTTCCTGTACTGCGAGGTACTATTACCCTGTCAGAGGTTCCTGTACTGCGAGGTACAATTACCCTGTCAGAGGTTCCTGTACTGCGAAGTACAATTACCCTGTCAGAGGTTCCTGTACTGTGAGGTACAATTACCCTGTCAGAGGTTCCTGTACTGCGAGGTACAATTACCCTGTCAGAGGTTCCTGCACTGCGAGGTACAATTACCCTGTCAGAGGTTCCTGTACTGCGAGGTACAATTACACTGTCAGAGGTTCCTGTACTGCGAGGTACAATTACCCTGTCAGAGGTTCCTGTACTGCGAGGTACAATTACCCTGTCAGAGGTTCCTGTACTGCGAGGTACAATTACCCTGTCAGAGGTTCCTGTACTGCGAGGTACAATTACCCTGTCAGAGGTTCCTGTACTGCGAGGTACAATTACCCTGTCAGAGTTTCCTGTACTGCGAGGTACAATTACCCTGTCAGAGGTTCCTGTACTGCGAGGTACAATTACCCTGTCAGAGGTTCCTGTACTGCGAGGTACAATTACCCTGTCAGAGGTTCCTGTACTGCGAGGTACAATTACACTGTCAGAGGTTCCTGTCCTGCGAGGTACTATTACACTGCAATAGGCCTTTGCATTCCAATAGTCAAGCATGCTAAAAAGGTCCAGGGCATTGTAAGTGAATGGTGTGTTAAACGTTTCTATTACTTTGCACTTATAAATGTCTATGGCACTGCCAGAGTGAGCGTGTTAATATTAATCTGTGTTCTCTGTCAGTGTGTTAATATTACTGAGGACAGTAGGGTGTTTTACACTTCACAGGGTGTATCTGACTGTGGGTCATGATATGCAGAGTGTGTCAGTGAGTGTGTTAATATTAATCTGTGTTCTCTGTCAGTGTGTTAATATTACTGAGGACAGTGGGTTGTTTTGCACTTCACAGGGTGTATCTGACTGTGGGTCATGATATGCACAGTGTGTCAGTGAGTGTGTTAATATTAATCTGTGTTCTCTGTCAGTGTGTTAATATTACTGAGGACAGTGGGGGTGTTTTACACATCACAGGGCGTATCCGACTGTGGGTCATGATATACACAGTGTGTCAGTGAGTGTGTTAATATTAATCTGTGTTCTCTGTCAGTGTGTTAATATTACTGAGGACAGTGGGGGTGTTTTACACTTCACAGGGTGTATCTGACTGTGGGTCATGATATACACAGTGTGTCAGTGAGTGTGTTAATATTAATCTGTGTTCTCTGTCAGTGTGTTAATATTACTGAGGACAGTGGGGGTGTTTTACACTTCACAGGGTGGATCTGACTGTGGGTCATGATATACACAGTGTGTCAGTGAGTGTGTTAATATTTATCTGTGTTCTCTGTCAGTGTGTTAATATTACTGAGGACAGTGGGGATGTTTTACACTTCACAGGGTGTATCTGACTGTGGGTCATGATATACACAGTGTGTCAGTGAGTGTGTTAATATTAATCTGTGTTCTCTGTCAGTGTGTTAATATTGCTGAGGACAGTGGGGGTGTTTTACACTTCACAGGGTGTATCTGACTGTGGGTCATGATGTACACAGTGTGTCAGTGAGTGTGTTAATATTAATCTGTGTTCTCTGTCTGTGTGTTAATATTCCTGAGGACAGTGGGGGTGTTTTACACTTCACAGTGTTTATCTGACTGTGGGTCATGATGTACACAGTGTGTCAGTGAGTGTGTTAATATTAATCTGTGTTCTCTGTCAGTGTGTTAATATTACTGAGGACAGTGGGGGTGTTTTACACTTCACAGGGTTTATCTGACTGTGGGTCATGATATACACAGTGTGTCAGTGAGTGTGTTAATATTAATCTGTGTTCTCTGTCAGTGTGTTAATATTACTGAGGACAGTGGGGGTGTTTTACACTTCACAGGGTGTATCTGACTGTGGGTCATGATGTACACAATGTGTCAGTGAGTGTGTTAATATTAATCTGTGTTCTCTGTCAGTGTGTTAATATTACTGAGGACAGCGGGGGTGCTTTACACTTCACAGTGTTTATCTGACTGTGGGTCATGATGTACACAGTGTGTCAGTGAGTGTGTTAATATTAATCTGTGTTCTCTGTCAGTGTGTTAATATTACTGAGGACAGTGGGGGTGTTTTACACTGCACAGGCTGTATCTGACTGTGGGTCATGGTATACACAGTGTGTCAGTGAGTGTGTTAATATTAATCTGTGTTCTCTGTCAGTGTGTTAATATTACTGAGGACAGCGGGGGTGTTTTACACTTCACAGTGTTTATCTGACTGTGGGTCATGATGTACACAGTGTGTCAGTGAGTGTGTTAATATTAATCTGTGTTCTCTGTCAGTGTGTTAATATTACTGAGGACAGTGGGGGTGTTTTACACTTCACAGGGTGTATCTGACTGTGGGTCATGATGTACACAGTGTGTCAGTGAGTGTGTTAATATTAATCTGTGTTCTCTGTCAGTGTGTTAATATTACTGAGGACAGTGGAGGTGTTTTACACTTCACAGGGTGTATCTGACTGTGGGTCATGATGTACACAGTGTGTCAGTGAGTGTGTTAATATTAATCTGTGTTCTCTGTCAGTGTGTTAATATTACTGAGGACAGTGGGGGTGTTTTACACTTCACAGGGTGTATCTGACTGTGGGTCATGATGTACACAATGTGTCAGTGAGTGTGTTAATATTAATCTGTGTTCTCTGTCAGTGTGTTAATATTACTGAGGACAGTGGGGGTGTTTTACACTTCACAGGGTGTATCTGACTGTGGGTCATGATGTACACAATGTGTCAGTGAGTGTGTTAATATTAATCTGTGTTCTCTGTCAGTGTGTTAATATTACTGAGGACAGCGGGGGTGTTTTACACTTCACAGTGTTTATCTGACTGTGGCTCATGATGTACACAGTGTGTCAGTGAGTGTGTTAATATTAATCTGTGTTCTCTGTCAGTGTGTTAATATTACTGAGGACAGTGGGGGTGTTTTACACTGCACAGGCTGTATCTGACTGTGGGTCATGGTATACACAGTGTGTCAGTGAGTGTGTTAATATTAATCATTGTTCTCTGTCAGTGTGTTAATATTACTGAGGACATTGGGGGTGTTTTACACTTCACAGGGTGTATCTGACTGTGGGTCATGATATACACAGTGTTTCAGTGAGTGTGTTAATATTAATCTGTGTTCTCTGTCAGTGTGTTAATATTCCTGAGGACAGTGGGGGTGTTTTACACTTCACAGGGTGTATCTGACTGTGGGTCATGATGTACACAGTGTGTCAGTGAGTGTGTTAATATTAATCTGTGTTCTCTGTCAGTGTGTTAATATTACTGAGGACAGTGGGGGTGTTTTACACTTCACAGGGTGTATCTGACTGTGGGTCATGATATACACAGTGTGTCAGTGAGTGTGTTAATATTAATCTGTGTTCTCTGTCAGTGTGTTAATATTCCTGAGGACAGTGGGGATGTTTTACACTTCTCAGGGTGTATCTGACTGTGGGTCATGATATACACAGTGTGTCAGTGAGTGTGTTAATATTAATCTGTGTTCTCTGTCAGTGTGTTAATATTACTGATGACAGTGGGGATGTTTTACACTTCACAGGGTTTATCTGACTGTGGGTCATGATATACACAGTGTGTCAGTGAGAGTGTTAATATTAATCTGTGTTCCCTGTCAGTGTGTTAATATTCCTGAGGACAGTGGGGGTGTTTTACACTTCACAGGGTGTATCTGACTGTGGGTCATGATGTACACGGTGTGTCAGTGAGTGTGTTAATATTAATCTGTGTTCTCTGTCAGTGTGTTAATATTACTGAGGACAGAGGGGATGTTTTACACTTCACAGGGTGTATCTGACTGTGGGTCATGATGTACACAGTGTGTCAGTGAGTGTGTTAATATTAATCTGTGTTCTCTGTCAGTGTGTTAATATTACTGAGGACAGTGGGGGTGTTTTACACTTCACAGGGAGTATCTGACTGTGGGTCATGATGCACACAGTGAGTCAGTGAGTGTGTTAATATTAATCTGTGTTCTCTGTCAGTGTGTTAATATTCCTGAGGACAGTGGGGGTGTTTTACACTTCACAGGGTGTATCTGACTGTGGGTCATGATATACACAGTGTGTCAGTGAGTGTGTTAATATTAATCTGTGTTCTCTGTCAGTGTGTTAATATTACTGAGGACAGTGGGGGTGTTTTACACTTCACAGGGTGTATCTGACTGTGGGTCATGATGTACACAGTGTGTCAGTGAGTGTGTTAATATTAATCTGTGTACTCTGTCAGTGTGTTAATATTCCTGAGGACAGTGGGGGTGTTTTACACTTCACAGGGTGTATCTGACTGTGGATCATGATATACACAGTGTGTCAGTGAGTCTGTTAATATTAATCTGTGTTCTCTGTCAGTGTGTTAATATTGCTGAGGACATTGGGGGTGTTTTACACTTCACAGGGTGTATCTGACTGTGGGTCATGATATACACAGTGTTTCAGTGAGTGTGTTAATATTAATCTGTGTTCTCTGTCAGTGAGTGTGTTAATATTCCTGAGGACAGTGGGGGTGTTTTGCACTTCACAGGGTGTATCTGACTGTGGGTCATGATGTACACAGTGTGTCAGTGAGTGTGTTAATATTAATCTGTGTTCTCTGTCAGTGTGTTAATATTACTGAGGACAGTGGGGGTGTTTTACACTTCACAGGGTGTATCTGACTGTGGGTCATGATATACACAGTGTGTCAGTGAGTGTGTTAATATTAATCTGTGTTCTCTGTCAGTGTGTTAATATTCCTGAGGACAGTGGGGATGTTTTACACTTCTCAGGGTGTATCTGACTGTGGGTCATGATGTACACAATGTGTCAGTGAGTGTGTTAATATTAATCTGTGTTCTCTGTCAGTGTGTTAATATTACTGAGGACAGCGGGGGTGTTTTACACTTCACAGTGTTTATCTGACTGTGGGTCATGATGTACACAGTGTGTCAGTGAGTGTGTTAATATTAATCTGTGTTCTCTGTCAGTGTGTTAATATTACTGAGGACAGTGGGGGTGTTTTACACTGCACAGGCTGTATCTGACTGTGGGTCATGGTATACACAGTGTGTCAGTGAGTGTGTTAATATTAATCTGTGTTCTCTGTCAGTGTGTTAATATTACTGAGGACAGCGGGGGTGTTTTACACTTCACAGTGTTTATCTGACTGTGGGTCATGATGTACACAGTGTGTCAGTGAGTGTGTTAATATTAATCTGTGTTCTCTGTCAGTGTGTTAATATTACTGAGGACAGTGGGGGTGTTTTACACTTCACAGGGTGTATCTGACTGTGGGTCATGATGTACACAGTGTGTCAGTGAGTGTGTTAATATTAATCTGTGTTCTCTGTCAGTGTGTTAATATTACTGAGGACAGTGGGGGTGTTTTACACTTCACAGGGTGTATCTGACTGTGGGTCATGATATACACAGTGTGTCAGTGAGTGTGTTAATATTAATCTGTGTTCTCTGTCAGTGTGTTAATATTACTGAGGACATTGGGGGTGTTTTACACTTCACAGGGTGTATCTGACTGTGGGTCATGATATACACAGTGTTTCAGTGAGTGTGTTAATATTAATCTGTGTTCTCTGTCAGTGTGTTAATATTCCTGAGGACAGTGGGGGTGTTTTACACTTCACAGGGTGTATCTGACTGTGGGTCATGATGTACACAGTGTGTCAGTGAGTGTGTTAATATTAATCTGTGTTCTCTGTCAGTGTGTTAATATTACTGAGGACAGTGGGGGTGTTTTACACTTCACAGGGTGTATCTGACTGTGGGTCATGATATACACAGTGTGTCAGTGAGTGTGTTAATATTAATCTGTGTTCTCTGTCAGTGTGTTAATATTCCTGAGGACAGTGGGGATGTTTTACACTTCTCAGGGTGTATCTGACTGTGGGTCATGATATACACAGTGTGTCAGTGAGTGTGTTAATATTAATCTGTGTTCTCTGTCAGTGTGTTAATATTACTGATGACAGTGGGGATGTTTTACACTTCACAGGGTTTATCTGACTGTGGGTCATGATATACACAGTGTGTCAGTGAGAGTGTTAATATTAATCTGTGTTCCCTGTCAGTGTGTTAATATTCCTGAGGACAGTGGGAGTGTTTTACACTTCACAGGGTGTATCTGACTGTGGGTCATGATGTACACGGTGTGTCAGTGAGTGTGTTAATATTAATCTGTGTTCTCTGTCAGTGTGTTAATATTACTGAGGACAGAGGGGATGTTTTACACTTCACAGGGTGTATCTGACTGTGGGTCATGATGTACACAGTGTGTCAGTGAGTGTGTTAATATTAATCTGTGTTCTCTGTCAGTGTGTTAATATTACTGAGGACAGTGGGGGTGTTTTACACTTCACAGGGTGTATCTGACTGTGGGTCATGATGCACACAGTGAGTCAGTGAGTGTGTTAATATTAATCTGTGTTCTCTGTCAGTGTGTTAATATTCCTGAGGACAGTGGGGGTGTTTTACACTTCACAGGGTGTATCTGACTGTGGGTCATGATATACACAGTGTGTCAGTGAGTGTGTTAATATTAATCTGTGTTCTCTGTCAGTGTGTTAATATTACTGAGGACAGAGGGGATGTTTTACACTTCACAGGGTGTATCTGACTGTGGGTCATGATATACACAGTGTGTCAGTGAGTGTGTTAATATTAATCTGTGTTCTCTGTCAGTGTGTTAATATTGCTGAGGACAGTGGGGGTGTTTTACACTTCACAGGGTGTATCTGACTGTGGGTCATGATGTACACAGTGTGTCAGTGAGTGTGTTAATATTAATCTGTGTACTCTGTCAGTGTGTTAATATTCCTGAGGACAGTGGGGGTGTTTTACACTTCACAGGGTGTATCTGACTGTGGGTCATGATATACACAGTGTTTCAGTGAGTGTGTTAATATTAATCTGTGTTCTCTGTCAGTGTGTTAATATTCCTGAGGACAGTGGGGGTGTTTTACACTTCACAGGGTGTATCTGACTGTGGGTCATGATGTACACAGTGTGTCAGTGAGTGTGTTAATATTAATCTGTGTTCTCTGTCAGTGTGTTAATATTACTGAGGACAGTGGGGGTGTTTTACACTTCACAGGGTGTATCTGACTGTGGATCATGATATACACAGTGTGTCAGTGAGTGTGTTAATATTAATCTGTGTTCTCTGTCAGTGTGTTAATATTCCTGAGGACAGTGGGGATGTTTTACACTTCTCAGGGTGTATCTGACTGTGGGTCATGATCTTCACAGTGTGTCAGTGAGTGTGTTAATATTAATCTGTGTTCTCTGTCAGTGTGTTAATATTACTGATGACAGTGGGGATGTTTTACACTTCACAGGGTTTATCTGACTGTGGGTCATGATATACACAGTGTGTCAGTGAGAGTGTTAATATTAATCTGTGTTCCCTGTCAGTGTGTTAATATTCCTGAGGACAGTGGGGGTGTTTTACACTTCACAGGGTGTATCTGACTGTGGGTCATGATGTACACGGTGTGTCAGTGAGTGTGTTAATATTAATCTGTGTTCTCTGTCAGTGTGTTAATATTACTGAGGACAGAGGGGATGTTTTACACTTCACAGGGTGTATCTGACTGTGGGTCATGATGTACACAGTGTGTCAGTGAGTGTGTTAATATTAATCTGTGTTCTCTGTCAGTGTGTTAATATTACTGAGGACAGTGGGGGTGTTTTACACTTCACAGGGTGTATCTGACTGTGGGTCATGATGCACACAGTGAGTCAGTGAGTGTGTTTATATTAATCTGTGTTCTCTGTCAGTGTGTTAATATTCCTGAGGACAGTGGGGGTGTTTTACACTTCACAGGGTGTATCTGACTGTGGGTCATGATATACACAGTTTGTCAGTGAGTGTGTTAATATTAATCTGTGTTCTCTGTCAGTGTGTTAATATTACTGAGGACAGTGGGGGTGTTTTACACTTCACAGGGTGTATCTGACTGTGGGTCATGATATACACAGTGTGTCAGTGAGTGTGTTAATATTAATCTGTGTTCTCTGTCAGTGTGTTAATATTCCTGAGGACAGTGGGGATGTTTTACACTTCTCAGGGTGTATCTGACTGTGGGTCATGATCTTCACAGTGTGTCAGTGAGTGTGTTAATATTAATCTGTGTTCTCTGTCAGTGTGTTAATATTACTGATGACAGTGGGGATGTTTTACACTTCACAGGGTTTATCTGACTGTCGGTCATGATATACACAGTGTGTCAGTGAGAGTGTTAATATTAATCTGTGTTCCCTGTCAGTGTGTTAATATTCCTGAGGACAGTGGGGGTGTTTTACACTTCACAGGGTGTATCTGACTGTGGGTCATGATGTACACGGTGTGTCAGTGAGTGTGTTAATATTAATCTGTGTTCTCTGTCAGTGTGTTAATATTACTGAGGACAGAGGGGATGTTTTACACTTCACAGGGTGTATCTGACTGTGGGTCATGATGTACACAGTGTGTCAGTGAGTGTGTTAATATTAATCTGTGTTCTCTGTCAGTGTGTTAATATTACTGAGGACAGTGGGGGTGTTTTACACTTCACAGGGTGTATCTGACTGTGGGTCATGATGCACACAGTGAGTCAGTGAGTGTGTTTATATTAATCTGTGTTCTCTGTCAGTGTGTTAATATTCCTGAGGACAGTGGGGGTGTTTTACACTTCACAGGGTGTATCTGACTGTGGGTCATGATATACACAGTTTGTCAGTGAGTGTGTTAATATTAATCTGTGTTCTCTGTCAGTGTGTTAATATTACTGAGGACAGTGGGGGTGTTTTACACTTCACAGGGTGTATCTGACTGTGGGTCATGATGTACACAGTGTGTCAGTGAGTGTGTTAATATTAATCTGTGTACTCTGTCAGTGTGTTAATATTCCTGAGGACAGTGGGGGTGTTTTACACTTCACAGGGTGTATCTGACTGTGGATCATGATATACACAGTGTGTCAGTGAGTCTGTTAATATTAATCTGTGTTCTCTGTCAGTGTGTTAATATTGCTGAGGACAGTGGGGGTGTTTTACACTTCACAGGGTGTATCTGACTGTGGGTCATGATATACACAGTGTGTCAGTGAGTGTGTTAATATTAATCTGTGTTCTCTGTCATGTGTTAATATTACTGAGGACAGTGGGGGTGTTTTACACTTCACAGGGTGTATCTAACTGTGGGTCATGATATACACAGTGTGTCAGTGAGTGTGTTAATATTAATCTGTGTTCTCTGTCAGTGTGTTAATATAACTGAGGACAGCGGGGATGTTTTACACTTCACAGGGTGTATCTGACTGTGGGTCATGATATACACAGTGTGTCAGTGAGTGTGTTAATATTAATCTGTGTTCTCTGTCAGTGTGCTAATATTACTGAGGACAGTGGGGGTGTTTTACACTTCACAGGGTTTATCTGACTGTGGGTCATGATGCACACCGTGTGTCAGTGAGTGTGTTAATATTAATCTGTGTTCTCTGTCAGTGTGTTAATATTACTGAGGACAGTGGGGGTGTTTTACACTTCACAGGGTGTATCTGACTGTGGGTCATGATATACACAGTGTGTCAGTGAGTGTGTTAATATTACTCTGTGTTCTCTGTCAGTGTGTTAATATTACTGAGGACAGTGGGGATGTTTTACACTTCACAGGGTGTATCTGACTGTGGGTCATGATGGACACAGTGTGTCAGTGTGTGTGTTAATATTAATCTGTGTTCTCTGTCAGTGTGTTAATATTCCTGAGGACAGTGGGGATGTTTTACACTTCACAGGGTGTATCTGACTGTGGGTCATGATATACACAGTGTGTCAGTGAGTGTGTTAATATTAATCTGTGTTCTCTGTCAGTGTGTTAATATTGCTGAGGACAGTGGGGGTGTTTTACACTTCACAGGGTGTATCTGACTGTGAGTCATGATATACACAGTGTGTCAGTGAGTGTGTTAATATTAATCTGTGTACTCTGTCAGTGTGTTAATATTACTGAGGACAGTGGGGGTGTTTTACACTTCACAGGGTGTATCTGACTGTGAGTCATGATGTACACAGTGTGTCAGTGAGTGTGTTAATATTAATCTGTGTTCTCTGTCAGTGTGTTAATATTCCTGAGGACAGTGGGGGTGTTTTACACTTCACAGGGTTTATCTGACTGTGGGTCATGATGTACACAGTGTGTCAGTGAGTGTGTTAATATTAATCTGTGTTCTCTGTCAGAGTGTTAATATTACTGAGGACAGTGGGGGTGTTTTACACTTCACAGGGTTTATCTGACTGTGGGTCATGATGTACACAGTGTGTCAGTGAGTGTGTTAATATTAATCTGTGTTCTCTGTCAGTGTGTTAATATTACTGGGGACAGTGGGGGTGTTTTACACTTCACAGGGTGTATCTGACTGTGGGTCATGATATACACAGTGTGTCAGTGAGTGTGTTAATATTAATCTGTGTTCTCTGTCAGTGTGTTAATATTACTGAGGACAGTGGGGATGTTTTACACTTCACCGGGTGTATCTGACTGTGGGTCATGATGTACACAGTGTGTCAGTGAGTGTGTTAATATTAATCTGTGTTCTCTGTCAGTGTGTTAATATTCCTGAGGACAGTGGGGGTGTTTTACTCTTCACAGGGTGTATCTGACTGTGGGTCATGATATACATAGTGTGTCAGTGAGTGTGTTAATATTAATCTGTGTTCTCTGTCAGTGTGTTAATATTACTGAGGACAGTGGGGGTGTTTTACACTTCACAGGGTGTATCTGACTGTGGGTCATGATGTACACAGTGTGTCAGTGAGTGTGTTAATATTAATCTGTGTTCTCTGTCAGTGTGTTAATATTACTGAGGACAGTGGGGGTGTTTTACACTTCACAGGGTGTATCTGACTGTGGGTCATGATGTACACAGTGTGTCAGTGAGTGTGTTAATATTAATCTGTGTTCTCTGTCAGTGTGTTAATATTGCTGAGGACAGTGGGGGTGTTTTACACTTCACAGGGTGTATCTGACTGTGGGTCATGATGTACACAGTGTGTCAGTGAGTGTGTTAATATTAATCTGTGTTCTCTGTCAGTGTGTTAATATTCCTGAGGACAGTGGGGGTGTTTTACACTTCACAGGGTGTATCTGACTGTGGGTCATGATATACACAGTGTGTCAGTGAGTGTGTTAATATTAATCTTTGTTCTCTGTCAGTGTGTTAATATTGCTGAGGACAGTGGGGGTGTTTTACACTTCACAGGGTGTATCTGACTGTGGGTCATGATATACACAGTGTGTCAGTGAGTGTGTTAATATTAATCTGTGTTCTCTGTGTGTGTGTTAATATTACTGAGGACAGTGGGGGTGTTTTACACTTCACAGGGTGTATCTGACTGTGGGTCATGATATACACGGTGTGTCAGTGAGTGTGTTAATATTAATCTGTGTTCTCTCTCAGTGTGTTAATATTACTGAGGACAGTGGGGGTGTTTTACACTTCACAGGGTGTATCTGACTGTGGGTCACGATGTACACAGTGTGTCAGTGTGTGTGTTAATATTAATCTGTGTTCTCTGTCAGTGTGTTAATATTACAGAGGACAGTGGGGGTGTTTTACACTTCACAGGGTGTATCTGACTGTGGGTCATGATATACACAGTGTGTCAGTGAGTGTGTTAATATTAATCTGTGTTCTCTGTCAGTGTGTTAACATTGCTGAGAACAGTGGGGGTGTTTTACACTTCACAGGGTGTATCTGACTGTGGGTCATGATATACACAGTGTGTCAGTGAGAGTGTTAATATTAATCTGTGTTCTCTGTCAGTGTGTTAATATTCCTGAGGACAGTGGGGGTGTTTTACACTTCACAGGGTGTATCTGACTGTGGGTCATGATATACACAGTGTGTCATTGAGTGTGTTAATATTAATCTGTGTTCTCTGTCAGTGTGTTAATATTCCTGAGGACAGTGGGGATGTTTTACACTTCACAGGATGTATCTGACTGTGGGTCATGATATACACAGTGTGTCAGTGAGTGTGTTAATATTAATCTGTGTTCTCTGTCAGTGTGTTAATATTACTGAGGACAGTGGGGATGTTTTACACTTCACAGGGTGCATCTGACTGTGAGTCATGATATACACAGTGTGTCAGTGAGTGTGTTAATATTAATCTGTGTTCTCTGTCAGTGTGTTAATATTCCTGAGGACAGTGGGGGTGTTTTACACTTCACAGGATGTATCTGACTGTGGGTCATGATATACACAGTGTGTCAGTGAGTGTGTTAATATTAATCTGTGTTCTCTGTCAGTGTGTTAATATTACTGAGGACAGTGGGGGTGTTTTACACTTCACAGGGTGTATCTGACTGTGGGTCATGATATACAGAGTGTGTCAGTGAGTGTGTTAATATTAATCTGTGTTCTCTGTCAGTGTGTTAATATTACTGAGGACAGTGGGGGTGTTTTACACTTCACAGGGTTTATCTGACTGTGGGTCATGATATACACAGTGTGTCAGTGAGTGTGTTAATATTAATCTGTGTTCTCTATCAGTGTGTTAATATTCCTGAGGACAGTGGGGGTGTTTTACACTTCACAGGGTGTATCTGACTGTGGGTCATGATATACAGAGTGTGTCAGTGAGTGTGTTAATATTAATCTGTGTTCTCTGTCAGTGTGTTAATATTACTGAGGACAGTGGGGGTGTTTTACACTTCACAGGGTGTATCTGACTGTGGATCATGATATACACAGTGTGTCAGTGAGTGTGTTAATATTAATCTGTGTTCTCTGTCAGTGTGTTAATATTACTGACACAGTGGGGGTGTTTTACACTTCACAGGGTGTATCTGACTGTGGGTCATGATGTACACAGTGTGTCAGTGAGTGTGTTAATATTAATCTGTGTTCTCTGTCAGTGTGTTAATATTACTGAGGACAGTGGGGGTGTTTTACACTTCACAGGGTGTATCTGACTGTGGGTCATGATTTACACAGTGTGTCAGTGAGTGTGTTAATATTAATCTGTGTTCTCTGTCAGTGTGTTAATATTCCTGAGGACAGTGGGGGTGTTTTACACTTTTGCAGGGTGTATCTGTCTGTGGGTCATGATATACACAGTGTGTCAGTGAGTGTGTTAATATTAATCTGTGTTCTCTGTCAGTGTGTTAATATTACTGAGGACAGTGGGGGTGTTTTACACTTCACAGGGTGTATCTGACTGTGGGTCATGATGTACACAGTGTGTCAGTGAGTGTGTTAATATTAATCTGTGTTCTCTGTCAGTGTGTTAATATTACTGAGGACAGTGGGGGTGTTTTACACTTCACAGGGTGTATCTGACTGTGGGTCATGATATACACAGTGTGTCAGTGAGTGTGTTAATATTAATCTGTGTTCTCTGTCAGTGTGTTAATATTACTGAGGACAGTGGGGATGTTTTACACTTCACAGGGTGTATCTGACTGTGGGTCATGATATACACAGTGTGTCAGTGAGTGTGTTAATATTAATCTGTGTTCTCTGTCAGTGTGTTAATATTGCTGAGGACAGTGGGGATGTTTTACACTTCACAGGGTGTATCTGACTGTGGGTCATGATATACACAGTGTGTCAGTGAGTGTGTTAATATTAATCTGTGTTCTCTGTCAGTGTGTTAATATTACTGAGGACAGTGGGGGTGTTTTACACTTCACAGGGTGTATCTGACTGTGGGTCATGATATACACAGTGTGTCAGTGAGTGTGTTAATATTAATCTGTGTTCTCTGTCAGTGTGTTAATATTACTGAGGACAGTGGGGGTGTTTTACACTTCACAGGGTGTATCTGACTGTGGGTCATGATATACACAGTGTGTCAGTGAGTGTGTTAATATTAATCTGTGTTCTCTGTCAGTGTGTTAATATTCCTGAGGACAGTGGGGGTGTTTTACACTTCACAGGGTGTATCTGACTGTGGGTCATGATGTACACAGTGTGTCAGTGAGTGTGTTAATATTAATCTGTGTTCTCTGTCAGTGTGTTAATATTCCTGAGGACAGTGGGGGTGTTTTACACTTCACAGGGTGTATCTGACTGTGGGTCATGATATACACAGTGTGTCAGTGAGTGTGTTAATATTAATCTGTGTTCTCTGTCAGTGTGTTAATATTGCTGAGGACAGTGGGGGTGTTTTACACTTCACAGGGTGTATCTGACTGTGGGTCATGATATACACAGTGTGCCAGTGAGTGTGTTAATATTAATCTGTGTTCTCTGTCAGGTGTTAATATTCCTGAGGACAGTGGGGGTGTTTTACACTTCACAGGGTGTATCTGACTGCGGGTCATGATATACGTAGTGTGTCAGTGAGTGTGTTAATATTAATCTGTGTTCTCTGTCAGTGTGTTAATATTACTGAGGACAGTGGGGATGTTTTACACTTCTCAGGGTGTATCTGACTGTGGGTCATGATATACACAGTGTGTCAGTGAGTGTGTTAATATTAATCTGTGTTCTCTGTCAGTGTGTTAATATTACTGAGGACAGTGGGGGTGTTTTACACTTCACAGGGTGTATCTGACTGTGGGTCATCATATACACAGTGTGTCAGTGAGTGTGTTAATATTAATCTGTGTTCTCTGTCAGTGTGTTAATATTCCTGAGGACAGTGGGGGTGTTTTACACTTCACAGGGTGTATCTGACTGTGGGTCATGATATACACAGTGTGTCAGTGAGTGTGTTAATATTAATCTGTGTTCTCTGTCAGTGTGTTAATATTACTGAGGAAAGTGGGGGTGTTTTACACTTCACAGGGTGTATCTGACTGTGAGTCATGATGTACACAGTGTGTCAGTGAGTGTGTTAATATTAATCTGTGTTCTCTGTCAGTGTGTTAATATTCCTGAGGACAGTGGGGGTGTTTTACACTTCACAGGTTGTATCTGACTGTGGGTCAAGAGAAACACAGTGTGTCAGTGAGTGTGTTAATATTAATCTGTGTTCTCTGTCAGTGTGTTAATATTGCTGAGGACAGTGGGGGTGTTTTACACCTCACATTGTGTATCTGACTGTGGGTCATGATATACACAGTGTGTCAGTGAGTGTGTTCATATTAATCTGTGTTCTCTGTCAGTATGTTAATATAAATGAGAACAGTGGGGGTGTTTTACACTTCACAGGGTGTATCTGACTGTGGGTCATGATATACACAGTGTGTCAGTGAGTGTGTTAATATTAATCTGTGTTCTCTGTCAGTGTGTTAATATTCCTGAGGACAGTGGGGGTGTTTTACACTTCACAGGGTGTATCTGACTGTGGGTCATGATATACACAGTGTGTCAGTGAGTGTGTTAATATTAATCTGTGTTCTCTGTCAGTGTGTTAATATTACTGAGGACAGTGGGGGTGTTTTACACTTCACAGGGTTTATCTGACTGTGGATCATGATATACACAGTGTGTCAGTGAGTGTGTTAATATTAATCTGTGTTCTCTGTCAGTGTGTTAATATTGCTGAGGACAGTGGGGGTGTTTTACACTTCACAGGGTGTATCTGACTGTGGGTCATGATATACACAGTGTGTCAGTGAGTGTGTTAATATTAATCTGTGTTCTCTGTCAGGTGTTAATATTCCTGAGGACAGTGGGGGTGTTTTACACTTCACAGGATGTATCTGACTGCGTGTCATGATATACATAGTGTGTCAGTGAGTGTGTTAATATTAATCTGTGTTCTCTGTCAGTGTGTTAATATTACTGAGGACAGTGGGGGTGTTTTACACTTCACAGGGTGTATCTGGCTGTGGGTCATGATATACACAGTGTGTCAGTGAGTGTGATAATATTAATCTGTGTTCTCTGTCAGTGTGTTAATATTGCTGAGGACAGTGGGGGTGTTTTACACTTCACAAGGTGTATCTGGCTGTGGGTCATGATATACACAGTGTGTCAGTGAGTGTGCTAATACTAATCTGTGTTCTCTGTCAGTGTGTTAATATTCCTGAGGACAGTGGGGGTGTTTTACACTTCACAGGGTGCATCTGACTGTGGGTCATGATATAAACAGTGTGTCAGTGAGTGTGTTAATATTAATCTGTGTTCTCTGTCAGTGTGTTAATATTGCTGAGGACAGTGGGGGTGTTTTACACTTCACCGGGTGTATCTGGCTGTGAGTCATGATGTACACAGTGTGTCAGTGAGTGTGTTAATATTAATCTGTGTTCTCTGTCAGTGTGTTAATATTCCTGAGGACAGTGGGGGTGTTTTACACTTCACAGGGTGTATCTGACTGTGGGTCATGATGGACACAGTGTGTCAGTGAGTGTGTTAATATTAATCTGTGTTCTCTGTCAGTGTGTTAATATTCCTGAGGACAGTGGGGGTATTTTACACTTCACAGGGTGTATCTGACTGTGGGTCATGATGGACACAGTGTGTCAGTGAGTGTGTTAATATTAATCTGTGTTCTCTGTCAGTGTGTTAATATTACTGAGGAAAGTGGGGGTGTTTTACACTTCACAGGGTGTATCTGACTGTGGGTCATGATATACACAGTGTGTCAGTGAGTGTGTTAATATTAATCTGTGTTCTCTGTCAGTGTGTTAATATTGCTGAGGACAGTGGGGGTGTTTTACACTTCACAGGGTGTATCTGACTGTGGGTCATGATATACACAGTGTGTCAGTGAGTGTGTTAATATTAATCTGTGTTCTCTGTCAGTGTGTTAATATTACTGAGGACAGTGGGGGTGTTTTACACTTCACAGGGTTTATCTGACTGTGGATCATGATATACACAGTGTGTCAGTGAGTGTGTTAATATTAATCTGTGTTCTCTGTCAGTTTGTTAATATTGCTGAGGACAGTGGGGGTGTTTTACACTTCACAGGGTGTATCTGACTGTGGGTCATGATATACACAGTGTGTCAGTGAGTGTGTTAATATTAATCTGTGTTCTCTGTCAGGTGTTAATATTCCTGAGGACAGTGGGGGTGTTTTACACTTCACAGGATGTATCTGACTGCGGGTCATGATATACATATTGTGTCAGTGAGTGTGTTAATATTAATCTGTGTTCTCTGTCAGTGTGTTAATATTACTGAGGACAGTGGGGGTGTTTTACAATTCACAGGGTGTATCTGGCTGTGGGTCATGATATACACAGTGTGTCAGTGAGTGTGATAATATTAATCTGTGTTCTCTGTCAGTGTGTTAATATTGCTGAGGACAGTGGGGGTGTTTTACACTTCACAAGGTGTATCTGGCTGTGGGTCATGATATACACAGTGTGTCAGTGAGTGTGTTAATACTAATCTGTGTTCTCTGTCAGTGTGTTAATATTCCTGAGGACAGTGGGGGTGTTTTACACTTCACAGGGTGCATCTGACTGTGGGTCATGATATACACAGTGTGTCAGTGAGTGTGTTAATATTAATCTGTGTTCTCTGTCAGTGTGTTAATATTGCTGAGGACAGTGGGGGTGTTTTACACTTCACCGGCAATATCTGGCTGTGAGTCATGATGTACACAGTGTGTCAGTGAGTGTGTTAATATTAATCTGTGTTCTCTGTCAGTGTGTTAATATTCCTGAGGACAGTGGGGGTGTTTTACACTTCACAGGGTGTATCTGACTGTGGGTCATGATGGACTCAGTGTGTCAGTGAGTGTGTTAATATTAATCTGTGTTCTCTGTCAGTGTGTGAAGATTACTGAGGACAGTGGGGGTGTTTTACACTTCACAGGGTATATCTGACAGTGGGTCATGATGTACACAGTGTGTCAGTGAGTGTGTTAATATTAATCTGTGTTCTCTGTCAGTGTGTTAATATTACTGAGGAAAGTGGGGGTGTTTTACACTTCACAGGGTGTATCTGACTGTGAGTCATGATGTACACAGTGTGTCAGTGAGTGTGTTAATATTTATCTGTGTTCTCTGTCAGTGTGTTAATATTGCTGAGGACAGTGGGGGTGTTTTACACCTCACATTGTGTATCTGACTGTGGGTCATGATGTACACAGTGTGTCAGTGAGTGTGTTAATATTAATCTGTGTTCTCTGTCAGTGTGTTAATATTACTGAGGACAGTGGGGGTGTTTTACACTTCACAGGGTGTATCTGGCTGTGGGTCATGATGTACACAGTGTGTCAGTGAGTGTGTTAATATTAATCTGTGTTCTCTGTCAGTGTGTTAATATTACTGAGGACAGTGGGGGTGTTTTACACTTCACAGGGTGTATCTGGCTGTGGGTCATGATGTACACAGTGTGTCAGTGAGTGTGTTAATATTAATCTGTGTTCTCTGTCAGTGTGTTAATATTACTGAGGACAGTGGGGGTGTTTTACACCTCACATTGTGTATCTGACTGTGGGTCATGATATACACAGTGTGTCAGTGAGTGTGTTAATATTAATCTGTGTTCTCTGTCAGTGTGTTAATATTACTGAGGACAGTGGGGGTGTTTTACACTTCACAGGGTGTATCTGGCTGTGGGTCATGATATACACAGTGTGTCAGTGAGTGTGTTAATATTAATCTGTGTTCTCTGTCAGTGTGTTAATATTACTGAGGACAGTGGGGGTGTTTTACACTTCACAGGGTGTATCTGGCTGTGGGTCATGATGTACACAGTGTGTCAGTGAGTGTGTTAATATTAATCTGTGTTCTCTGTCAGTGTGTTAATATTGCTGAGGACAGTGGGGGTGTTTTACACCTCACATTGTGTATCTGACTGTGGGTCATGATATACACAGTGTGTCAGTGAGTGTGTTAATATTAATCTGTGTTCTCTGTCAGTGTGTTAATATTACTGAGGACAGTGGGGGTGTTTTACACTTCACAGGGTGTATCTGGCTGTGGGTCATGATATACACAGTGTGTCAGTGAGTGTGTTAATATTAATCTGTGTTCTCTGTCAGTGTGTTAATATTACTGAGGACAGTGGGGGTGTTTTACACTTCACAGGGTGTATCTGGCTGTGGGTCATGATGTACACAGTGTGTCAGTGAGTGTGTTAATATTAATCTGTGTTCTCTGTCAGTGTGTTAATATTGCTGAGGACAGTGGGGGTGTTTTACACCTCACATTGTGTATCTGACTGTGGGTCATGATATACACAGTGTGTCAGTGAGTGTGTTAATATTAATCTGTGTTCTCTGTCAGTGTGTTAATATTCCTGAGGACAGTGGGGGTGTTTTACACTTCACAGGGTTTATCTGACTGTGGGTCATGATGTACACAGTGTGTCAGTGAGTGTGTTAATATTAATCTGTGTTCTCTGTCAGTGTGTTAATATTACTGAGGACAGTGGGGATGTTTTACACTTCACAGGGTGTATCTGACTGTGGGTCATGATATACACAGTGTGTCAGTGAGTGTGTTAATATTAATCTGTGTTCTCTGTCAGTGTGTTAATATTCCTGAGGACAGTGGGGGTGTTTTACACTTCACAGAGTGTATCTGACTGTGGGTCATGATGTACACAGTGTGTCAGTGAGTGTGTTAATATTAATCTGTGTTCTCTGTCAGGTGTTAATATTCCTGAGGACAGTGGGGGTGTTTTACACTTCACAGGGTGTATCTGACTGTGGGTCATGATGTACACAGTGTGTCAGTGAGTGTGTTAATATTAATCTGTGTTCTCTGTCAGGTGTTAATATTCCTGAGGACAGTGGGGGTGTTTTACACTTCACAGGTTGTATCTGACTGCGGGTCATGATATACATAGTGTGTCAGTGAGTGTGTTAATATTAATCTGTGTTCTCTGTCAGTGTGTTAATATTACTGAGGACAGTGGGGGTGTTTTACACTTCACAGGGTGTATCTGGCTGTGGGTCATGTTATACACAGTGTGTCAGTGAGTGTGTTAATATTAATCTGTGTTCTCTGTCAGTGTGTTAATATTGCTGAGGACAGTGGGCGTGTTTTACACTTCAAAGGTGTATCTGGCTGTGGGTCATGATATACACAGTGTGTCAGTGAGTGTGTTAATATTAATCTGTGTTCTCTGTCAGTGAGTTAATATTCCTGAGGACAGTGGGGGTGTTTTACACTTCACAGGGTGCATCTGACTGTGGGTCATGATATACACAGTGTGTCAGTGAGTGTGTTAATATTAATCTGTGTTCCCTGTCAGTGAGTTAATATTGCTGAGGACAGTGGGGGTGTTTTACACTTCACCGGGTGTATCTGGCTGTGAGTCATGATGTACACAGTGTGTCAGTGAGTGTGTTAATATTAATCTGTGTTCTCTGTCAGTGTGTTAATATTCCTGAGGACAGTGGGGGTGTTTTACACTTCACAGGGTGTATCTGACTGTGGGTCATGATGGACACAGTGTGTCAGTGAGTGTGTTAATATTAATCTGTGTTCTCTGTCAGTGTGTTAATATTACTGAGGAAAGTGGGGGTGTTTTACACTTCACAGGGTGTATCTGACTGTGGGTCATGATATACACAGTGTGTCAGTGAGTGTGTTAATATTAATCTGTGTTCTCTGTCAGTGTGTTAATATTGCTGAGGACAGTGGGGGTGTTTTACACTTCACAGGGTGTATCTGACTGTGGGTCATGATATACACAGTGTGTCAGTGAGTGTGTTAATATTAATCTGTGTTCTCTGTCAGTGTGTTAATATTACTGAGGACAGTGGGGGTGTTTTACACTTCACAGGGTTTATCTGACTGTGGATCATGATATACACAGTGTGTCAGTGAGTGTGTTAATATTAATCTGTGTTCTCTGTCAGTTTGTTAATATTGCTGAGGACAGTGGGGGTGTTTTACACTTCACAGGGTGTATCTGACTGTGGGTCATGATATACACAGTGTGTCAGTGAGTGTGTTAATATTAATCTGTGTTCTCTGTCAGGTGTTAATATTCCTGAGGACAGTGGGGGTGTTTTACACTTCACAGGATGTATCTGACTGCGGGTCATGATATACATATTGTGTCAGTGAGTGTGTTAATATTAATCTGTGTTCTCTGTCAGTGTGTTAATATTACTGAGGACAGTGGGGGTGTTTTACAATTCACAGGGTGTATCTGGCTGTGGGTCATGATATACACAGTGTGTCAGTGAGTGTGATAATATTAATCTGTGTTCTCTGTCAGTGTGTTAATATTGCTGAGGACAGTGGGGGTGTTTTACACTTCACAAGGTGTATCTGGCTGTGGGTCATGATATACACAGTGTGTCAGTGAGTGTGTTAATACTAATCTGTGTTCTCTGTCAGTGTGTTAATATTCCTGAGGACAGTGGGGGTGTTTTACACTTCACAGGGTGCATCTGACTGTGGGTCATGATATACACAGTGTGTCAGTGAGTGTGTTAATATTAATCTGTGTTCTCTGTCAGTGTGTTAATATTGCTGAGGACAGTGGGGGTGTTTTACACTTCACCGGCAATATCTGGCTGTGAGTCATGATGTACACAGTGTGTCAGTGAGTGTGTTAATATTAATCTGTGTTCTCTGTCAGTGTGTTAATATTCCTGAGGACAGTGGGTGTGTTTTACACTTCACAGGGTGTATCTGACTGTGGGTCATGATGGACTCAGTGTGTCAGTGAGTGTGTTAATATTAATCTGTGTTCTCTGTCAGTGTGTGAAGATTACTGAGGACAGTGGGGGTGTTTTACACTTCACAGGGTATATCTGACAGTGGGTCATGATGTACACAGTGTGTCAGTGAGTGTGTTAATATTAATCTGTGTTCTCTGTCAGTGTGTTAATATTACTGAGGAAAGTGGGGGTGTTTTACACTTCACAGGGTGTATCTGACTGTGAGTCATGATGTACACAGTGTGTCAGTGAGTGTGTTAATATTTATCTGTGTTCTCTGTCAGTGTGTTAATATTGCTGAGGACAGTGGGGGTGTTTTACACCTCACATTGTGTATCTGACTGTGGGTCATGATGTACACAGTGTGTCAGTGAGTGTGTTAATATTAATCTGTGTTCTCTGTCAGTGTGTTAATATTACTGAGGACAGTGGGGGTGTTTTACACTTCACAGGGTGTATCTGGCTGTGGGTCATGATGTACACAGTGTGTCAGTGAGTGTGTTAATATTAATCTGTGTTCTCTGTCAGTGTGTTAATATTACTGAGGACAGTGGGGGTGTTTTACACTTCACAGGGTGTATCTGGCTGTGGGTCATGATGTACACAGTGTGTCAGTGAGTGTGTTAATATTAATCTGTGTTCTCTGTCAGTGTGTTAATATTCCTGAGGACAGTGGGGGTGTTTTACACCTCACATTGTGTATCTGACTGTGGGTCATGATATACACAGTGTGTCAGTGAGTGTGTTAATATTAATCTGTGTTCTCTGTCAGTGTGTTAATATTACTGAGGACAGTGGGGGTGTTTTACACTTCACAGGGTGTATCTGGCTGTGGGTCATGATATACACAGTGTGTCAGTGAGTGTTTTAATATTAATCTGTGTTCTCTGTCAGTGTGTTAATATTACTGAGGACAGTGGGGGTGTTTTACACTTCACAGGGTGTATCTGGCTGTGGGTCATGATGTACACAGTGTGTCAGTGAGTGTGTTAATATTAATCTGTGTTCTCTGTCAGTGTGTTAATATTGCTGAGGACAGTGGGGGTGTTTTACACCTCACATTGTGTATCTGACTGTGGGTCATGATATACACAGTGTGTCAGTGAGTGTGTTAATATTAATCTGTGTTCTCTGTCAGTGTGTTAATATTACTGAGGACAGTGGGGGTGTTTTACACTTCACAGGGTGTATCTGGCTGTGGGTCATGATATACACAGTGTGTCAGTGAGTGTGTTAATATTAATCTGTGTTCTCTGTCAGTGTGTTAATATTACTGAGGACAGTGGGGGTGTTTTACACTTCACAGGGTGTATCTGGCTGTGGGTCATGATGTACACAGTGTGTCAGTGAGTGTGTTAATATTAATCTGTGTTCTCTGTCAGTGTGTTAATATTGCTGAGGACAGTGGGGGTGTTTTACACCTCACATTGTGTATCTGACTGTGGGTCATGATATACACAGTGTGTCAGTGAGTGTGTTAATATTAATCTGTGTTCTCTGTCAGTGTGTTAATATTCCTGAGGACAGTGGGGGTGTTTTACACTTCACAGGGTTTATCTGACTGTGGGTCATGATGTACACAGTGTGTCAGTGAGTGTGTTAATATTAATCTGTGTTCTCTGTCAGTGTGTTAATATTACTGAGGACAGTGGGGATGTTTTACACTTCACAGGGTGTATCTGACTGTGGGTCATGATATACACAGTGTGTCAGTGAGTGTGTTAATATTAATCTGTGTTCTCTGTCAGTGTGTTAATATTCCTGAGGACAGTGGGGGTGTTTTACACTTCACAGAGTGTATCTGACTGTGGGTCATGATGTACACAGTGTGTCAGTGAGTGTGTTAATATTAATCTGTGTTCTCTGTCAGGTGTTAATATTCCTGAGGACAGTGGGGGTGTTTTACACTTCACAGGGTGTATCTGACTGTGGGTCATGATGTACACAGTGTGTCAGTGAGTGTGTTAATATTAATCTGTGTTCTCTGTCAGGTGTTAATATTCCTGAGGACAGTGGGGGTGTTTTACACTTCACAGGTTGTATCTGACTGCGGGTCATGATATACATAGTGTGTCAGTGAGTGTGTTAATATTAATCTGTGTTCTCTGTCAGTGTGTTAATATTACTGAGGACAGTGGGGGTGTTTTACACTTCACAGGGTGTATCTGGCTGTGGGTCATGTTATACACAGTGTGTCAGTGAGTGTGTTAATATTAATCTGTGTTCTCTGTCAGTGTGTTAATATTGCTGAGGACAGTGGGCGTGTTTTACACTTCAAAGGTGTATCTGGCTGTGGGTCATGATATACACAGTGTGTCAGTGAGTGTGTTAATATTAATCTGTGTTCTCTGTCAGTGAGTTAATATTCCTGAGGACAGTGGGGGTGTTTTACACTTCACAGGGTGCATCTGACTGTGGGTCATGATATACACAGTGTGTCAGTGAGTGTGTTAATATTAATCTGTGTTCCCTGTCAGTGAGTTAATATTGCTGAGGACAGTGGGGGTGTTTTACACTTCACCGGGTGTATCTGGCTGTGAGTCATGATGTACACAGTGTGTCAGTGAGTGTGTTAATATTAATCTGTGTTCTCTGTCAGTGTGTTAATATTCCTGAGGACAGTGGGGGTGTTTTACACTTCACAGGGTGTATCTGACTGTGGGTCATGATGGACACAGTGTGTCAGTGAGTGTGTTAATATTAATCTGTGTTCTCTGTCAGTGTGTTAATATTCCTGAGGACAGTGGGGGTGTTGTAAACTTCACAGGGTGTATCTGACTGTGGGTCATGATATACACAGTGTGTCAGTGAGTGTGTTAATATTAATCTGTGTTCTCTGTCAGTGTGATAATATTCCTGAGGACAGTGGGGGTGTTTTACACTTCACAGGGTGTATCTGGCTGTGGGTCATGATCTACACAGTGTGTCAGTGAGTGTGTTAATATTAATCTGTGTTCTCTGTCAGTGTGTTAATATTACTGAGGAAAGTGGGGGTGTTTTGCACTTCACAGGGTGTATCTGACTGTGGGTCATGATATGCACAGTGTGTCAGTGAGTGTGTTAATATTAATCTGTGTTCTCTGTCAGTGTGTGAATATTACTGAGGACAGTGGGGGTGTTTTACACTTCACAGGGTGTATCTGACTGTGGGTCATGATTTACACAGTGTGTCAGTGAGTGTGTTAATATTAATCTGCGTTCTCTGTCAGTGTGTTAATATTCCTGAGGACAGTGGGGGTGTTTTACACTTCACAGGGTGTATCTGGCTGTGGGTCATGATGTACACAGTGTGTCAGTGAGTGTGTTAATATTAATCTGTGTTCTCTGTCAGTGTGTTAATATTACTGAGGAAAGTGGGGGTGTTTTGCACTTCACAGGCTGTATCTGACTGTGGGTCATGATGTACACAGTGTGTCAGTGAGTGTGTTAATATTAATCTGTGTTCTCTGTCAGTGTGTTAATATTACTGAGGACAGTGGGGGTGTTTTGCACTTCACAGGGTGTATCTGACTGTGGGTCATGATATGCACAGTGTGTCAGTGAGTGTGTTAATATTAATCTGTGTTCTCTGTCAGTGTGTTAATATTACTGAGGACAGTGGGGGTGTTTTACACTTCACAGGGTGTATCTGAGTGTGGGTCATGATGTACACAGTGTGTCAGTGAGTGTGTTAATATTAATCTGTGTTCTCTGTCAGTGTGTGAAGATTACTGAGGACAGTGGGGGTGTTTTACACTTCACAGGGTATATCTGACAGTGGGCCATGATGTACACAGTGTGTCACTGAGTGTGTTAATATTAATCTGTGTTCTCTCTCAGTGTGTTAATATTCCTGAGGACAGTGGGGGTGTTTTACACTTCACAGGGTGTATCTGACTGTGGGTCATGATGTACACAGTGTGTCAGTGAGTGTGTTAATATTAATCTGTGTTCTCTGTCAGTGTGCTAATATTACTGAGGACAGTGGGGGTGTTTTACACTTCACCGGGTTTATCTGACGGTGGGTCATGATGTACACAGTGTGTCAGTGAGTGTGTTAATATTAATCTGTGTTCTCTGTCAGTGTGTTAATATTCCTGAGGACAGTGGGGGTGTTTTACACTTCACAGGGTGTATCTGGCTGTGGGTCATGATGTACACAGTGTGTCAGTGAGTGTGTTAATATTAATCTGTGTTCTCTGTCAGTGTGTTAATATTCCTGATGACAGTGGGGGTGTTTTACACTTCACAGGGTGTATCTGGCTGTGGGTCATGATATACACAGTGTGTCAGTGAGTGTGTTAATATTAATCTGTGTTCTCTGTCAGTGTGTTAATATTCCTGAGGACAGTGGGGGTGTTGTAAACTTCACAGGGTGTATCTGACTGTGGGTCATGATATACACAGTGTGTCAGTGAGTGTGTTAATATTAATCTGTGTTCTCTGTCAGTGTGATAATATTCCTGAGGACAGTGGGGGTGTTTTACACTTCACAGGGTGTATCTGGCTGTGGGTCATGATGTACACAGTGTGTCAGTGAGTGTGTTAATATTAATCTGTGTTCTCTGTCAGTGTGTTAATATTACTGAGGAAAGTGGGGGTGTTTTGCACTTCACAGGGTGTATCTGACTGTGGGTCATGATATGCACAGTGTGTCAGTGAGTGTGTTAATATTAATCTGTGTTCTCTGTCAGTGTGTGAATATTACTGAGGACAGTGGGGGTGTTTTACACTTCACAGGGTGTATCTGACTGTGGGTCATGATTTACACAGTGTGTCAGTGAGTGTGTTAATATTAATCTGCGTTCTCTGTCAGTGTGTTAATATTCCTGAGGACAGTGGGGGTGTTTTACACTTCACAGGGTGTATCTGGCTGTGGGTCATGATGTACACAGTGTGTCAGTGAGTGTGTTAATATTAATCTGTGTTCTCTGTCAGTGTGTTAATATTACTGAGGAAAGTGGGGGTGTTTTGCACTTCACAGGCTGTATCTGACTGTGGGTCATGATGTACACAGTGTGTCAGTGAGTGTGTTAATATTAATCTGTGTTCTCTCTCAGTGTGTTAATATTCCTGAGGACAGTGGGGGTGTTTTACACTTCACAGGGTGTATCTGACTGTGGGTCATGATGTACACAGTGTGTCAGTGAGTGTGTTAATATTAATCTGTGTTCTCTGTCAGTGTGCTAATATTACTGAGGACAGTGGGGGTGTTTTACACTTCACCGGGTTTATCTGACGGTGGGTCATGATGTACACAGTGTGTCAGTGAGTGTGTTAATATTAATCTGTGTTCTCTGTCAGTGTGTTAATATTCCTGAGGACAGTGGGGGTGTTTTACACTTCACAGGGTGTATCTGGCTGTGGGTCATGATGTACACAGTGTGTCAGTGAGTGTGTTAATATTAATCTGTGTTCTCTGTCAGTGTGTTAATATTCCTGAGGACAGTGGGGGTGTTTTACACTTCACAGGGTGTATCTGGCTGTGGGTCATGATATACACAGTGTGTCAGTGAGTGTGTTAATATTAATCTGTGTTCTCTGTCAGTGTGTTAATATTCCTGAGGAAAGTGGGGGTGTTTTACACTTCACAGGGTGTATCTGACTGTGGGTCATGATGTACACAGTGTGTCAGTGAGTGTACTAATATTAATCTGTGTTCTCTGTCAGTGTGTTAATATTCCTGAGGACAGTGGGGGTGTTTTACACTTCACAGGGTGTATCTGACTCTGGGTCATGATGTACACAGTGTGTCAGTGAGTGTGTTAATATTAATCTGTGTTCTCTGTCAGTGTGTTAATATTACTGAGGACAGTGGGGATGTTTTACACTTCACAGGGTGTATCTGACTGTGGGTCATGATGTACACAGTGTGTCAGTGAGTGTGTTAGTATTAATCTGTGTTCTCTGTCAGTGCGTTAATATTCCTGAGGACAGTGGGGGTGTTTTACACTTCACAGGGTGTATCTGACTGTGGGTCATGATGTACACAGTGTGTCAGTGAGTGTGTTAATATTAATCTGTGTTCTCTGTCAGTGTGTTAATATTCCTGAGGACAGTGGGGGTGTTTTACACTTCACAGGGTGTATCTGACTGTGGGTCATGATGTACACAGTGTGTCAGTGAGTGTGTTAATATTAATCTGTGTTCTCTGTCAGTGTGTGAAGATTACTGAGGACAGTGGGGGTGTTTTACACTTCACAGGGCATATCTGACAGTGGGTCATGATGTACACATTGTGTCAGTGAGTGTGTTAATATTAATCTGTGTTCTCTGTCAGTGTGTTAATATTACTGAGGAAAGTGGGGGTGTTTTGCACTTCACAGGGTGTATCTGACTGTGGGTCATGATATGCACAGTGTGTCAGTGAGTGTGTTAATATTAATCTGTGTTCTCTGTCAGTGTGTTAATATTACTGAGGACAGTGGGGGTGTTTTACACTTCACAGGGTGTATCTGACTGTGGGTCATGATGTACACAGTGTGTCAGTGAGTGTGTTAATATTAATCTGTGTTCTCTGTCAGTGTGTTAATATTCCTGAGGACAGTGGGGGTGTTTTACACTTCACAGGGTGTATCTGGCTGTGGGTCATGATGTACACAGTGTGTCAGTGAGTGTGTTAATATTAATCTGTGTTCTCTGTCAGTGTGTTAATATTCCTGAGGACAGTGGGGGTGTTTTACACTTCACATGGTGTATCTGACTGTGGGTCATGATATACACAGTGTGTCAGTGAGTGTGTTAATATTAATCTGTGTTCTCTGTCAGTGTGTTAATATTACTGAGGACAGTGGGGATGTTTTACACTTCACAGGGTGTATCTGACTGTGGGTCATGATATACACAGTGTGTCAGTGAGTGTGTTAATATTAATCTGTGTTCTCTGTCAGTGTGTTAATATTCCTGAGGACAGTGGGGGTGTTTTACACTTCACAGGGTGTATCTGACTGTGGGTCATGATATACACAGTGTGTCAGTGAGTGTGTTAATATTAATCTGTGTTCTCTGTCAGTGTGTTAATATTACTGAGGACAGTGGGGATGTTTTACACTTCACAGGGTGTATCTGACTGTGGGTCATGATATACACAGTGTGTCAGTGAGTGTGTTAATATTAATCTGTGTTCTCTGTCAGTGTTTTATTATTCCTGAGGACAGTGGGGGTGTTTTACACTTCACAGGGTGTATCTGACTGTGGGTCATGATATACACAGTGTGTCAGTGAGAATGTTAATATTAATCTGTGTTCTCTGTCAGTGTGATAATATTCCTGAGGACAGTGGGGGTGTTTTACACTTCACAGGGTGTATCTGACTGTGGGTCATGATATACACAGTGTGTCAGTGAGTGTGTTAATATTAATCTGTGTTCTCTGTCAATGTGTTAATATTGCTGAGGACAGTGGGGGTGTTTTACACTTCACAGGGTGTATCTGACTGTGGGTCATGATTTCCACAGTGTGTCAGTGAGAATGTTAATATTAATCTGTGTTCTCTGTCAGTGTGATAATATTCCTGAGGACAGTGGGGGTGTTTTACACTTCACAGGGTGTATCTGACTGTGGGTCATGATATACACAGTGTGTCAGTGAGTGTGTTAATATTAATCTGTGTTCTCTGTCAGTGTGTTAATATTCCTGAGGACAGTGGGGGTGTTTTACACTTCACAGGGTGTATCTGACTGTGGGTCATCATATACACAGTGTGTCAGTGAGTGTGTTAATATTAATCTGTGTTCTCTGTCAGTGTGTTAATATTACTGAGGACAGTGGGGGTGTTTTACACTTCACAGGGTGTATCTGGCTGTGGGTCATGATATACACAGTGTGTCAGTGAGTGTGTTAATATTAATCTGTGTTCCCTGTCAGTGTGTTAATATTCCTGAGGACAGTGGGGGTGTTTTACACTTCACAGGGTGTATCTGACTGTGGGTCATGATATACACAGTGTGTCAGTGAGTGTGTTAATATTAATCTGTGTTCTCTGTCAGTGTGTTAATATTCCTGAGGACAGTGGGGGTGTTTTACACTTCACAGGGTGTATCTGGCTGTGGGTCATGATGTACACAGTGTGTCAGTGAGTGTGTTAATATTAATCTGTGTTCTCTGTCAGTGTGTTAATATTACTGAGGACAGTGGGGGTGTTTTACACTTCACCGGGTTTATCTGACGGTGGGTCATGATGTACACAGTGTGTCAGTGAGTGTGTTAATATTAATCTGTGTTCTCTGTCAGTGTGTTAATATTCCTGAGGACAGTGGGGGTGTTTTACACTTCACAGGGTGTATCTGGCTGTGGGTCATGATGTACACAGTGTGTCAGTGAGTGTGTTAATATTAATCTGTGTTCTCTGTCAGTGTGTTAATATTCCTGAGGACAGTGGGGGTGTTTTACACTTCACAGGGTGTATCTGACTGTGGGTCATGATGTACACAGTGTGTCAGTGAGTTTGTTAATATTAATCTGTGTTCTCTGTCAGTGTGTTAATATTACTGAGGACAGTGGGGATGTTTTTCACTTCACAGGGTGTATCTGACTGTGAGTCATGATATACACAGTGTGTCAGTGAGTGTGTTAATATTAATCTGTGTTCTCTGTCAGTGTGTTAATATTCCTGAGGACAGTGGGGGTGTTTTACACTTCACAGGGTGTATCTTACTGTGGGTCATGATGTACACAGTGTGTCAGTGAGTGTGTTAATATTAATCTGTGTTCTCTGTCAGTGTGTTAATATTCCTGAGGACAGTGGGGGTGTTTTACACTTCACAGGGTGTATCTGACTCTGGGTCATGATGTACACAGTGTGTCAGTGAGTGTGTTAATATTAATCTGTGTTCTCTGTCAGTGTGTTAATATTACTGAGGACAGTGGGGGTGTTTTACACTTCACAGGGTGTATCTGACTGTGGGTCATGATGTACACAGTGTGTCAGTGAGTGTGTTAATATTAATCTGTGTTCTCTGTCAGTGTGTTAATATTCCTGAGGACAGTGGGGGTGTTTTACACTTCACAGGGTGTATCTGACTGTGGGTCATGATGTACACAGTGTGTCAGTGAGTGTGTTAATATTAATCTGTGTTCTCTGTCAGTGTGCTAATATTACTGAGGACAGTGGGGGTGTTTTACACTTCACCGGGTTTATCTGACGGTGGGTCATGATGTACACAGTGTGTCAGTGAGTGTGTTAATATTAATCTGTGTTCTCTGTCAGTGTGTTAATATTCCTGAGGACAGTGGGGGTGTTTTACACTTCACAGGGTGTATCTGGCTGTGGGTCATGATGTACACAGTGTGTCAGTGAGTGTGTTAATATTAATCTGTGTTCTCTGTCAGTGTGTTAATATTCCTGAGGACAGTGGGGGTGTTTTACACTTCACAGGGTGTATCTGGCTGTGGGTCATGATATACACAGTGTGTCAGTGAGTGTGTTAATATTAATCTGTGTTCTCTGTCAGTGTGTTAATATTCCTGAGGAAAGTGGGGGTGTTTTACACTTCACAGGGTGTATCTGACTGTGGGTCATGATGTACACAGTGTGTCAGTGAGTGTGTTAATATTAATCTGTGTTCTCTGTCAGTGTGTTAATATTCCTGAGGACAGTGGCGGTGTTTTACACTTCACAGGGTGTATCTGACTCTGGGCCATGATGCACACAGTGTGTCAGTGAGTGTGTTAATATTAATCTGTGTTCTCTGTCAGTGTGTTAATATTCCTGAGGACAGTGGGGGTGTTTTACACTTCACAGGGTGTATCTGACTGTGGGTCATGATGTACACAGTGTGTCAGTGAGTGTGTTAATATTAATCTGTGTTCTCTGTCAGTGTGTTAATATTCCTGAGGACAGTGGGGGTGTTTTACACTTCACATGGTGTATCTGACTGTGGGTCATGATGTACACAGTGTGTCAGTGAGTGTGTTAATATTAATCTGTGTTCTCTGTCAGTTTGTGAAGATTACTGAGGACAGTGGGGGTGTTTTACACTTCACAGGGTATATCTGACAGTGGGTCATGATGTACACATTGTGTCAGTGAGTGTGTTAATATTAATCTGTGTTCTCTGTCAGTGTGTTAATATTACTGAGGAAAGTGGGGGTGTTTTGCACTTCACAGGGTGTATCTGACTGTGGGTCATGATATGCACAGTGTGTCAGTGAGTGTGTTAATATTAATCTGTGTTCTCTGTCAGTGTGTTAATATTACTGAGGACAGTGGGGGTGTTTTACACTTCACAGGGTGTATCTGACTGTGGGTCATGATGTACACAGTGTGTCAGTGAGTGTGTTAATATTAATCTGTGTTCTCTGTCAGTGTGTTAATATTCCTGAGGACAGTGGGGGTGTTTTACACTTCACAGGGTGTATCTGGCTGTGGGTCATGATGTACACAGTGTGTCAGTGAGTGTGTTAATATTAATCTGTGTTCTCTGTCAGTGTGTTAATATTCCTGAGGACAGTGGGGGTGTTTTACACTTCACAGGGTGTATCTGACTGTGGGTCATGATATACACAGTGTGTCAGTGAGTGTGTTAATATTAATCTGTGTTCTCTGTCCGTGTGTTAATATTACTGAGGACAGTGGGGATGTTTTACACTTCACAGGTTGTATCTGACTGTGGGTCATGATATACACAGTGTGTCAGTGAGTGTGTTAATATTAATCTGTGTTCTCTGTCAGTGTGTTAATATTCCTGAGGACAGTGGGGGTGTTTTACACTTCACAGGGTGTATCTGACTGTGGGTCATGATATACACAGTGTGTCAGTGAGTGTGTTAATATTAATCTGTGTTCTCTGTCAGTGTGTTAATATTACTGAGGACAGTGGGGATGATTTACACTTCACAGGGTGTATCTGACTGTGGGTCATGATATACACAGTGTGTCAGTGAGTGTGTTAATATTAATCTGTGTTCTCTGTCAGTGTTTTATTATTCCTGAGGACAGTGGGGGTGTTTTACACTTCACAGGGTGTATCTGACTGTGGGTCATGATATACACAGTGTGTCAGTGAGAATGTTAATATTAATCTGTGTTCTCTGTCAGTGTGATAATATTCCTGAGGACAGTGGGGGTGTTTTACACTTCACAGGGTGTATCTGACTGTGGGTCATGATATACACAGTGTGTCAGTGAGTGTGTTAATATTAATCTGTGTTCTCTGTCAGTGTGTTAATATTCCTGAGGACAGTGGGGGTGTTTTACACTTCACAGGGTGTATCTGACTGTGGGTCATCATATACACAGTGTGTCAGTGAGTGTGTTAATATTAATCTGTGTTCTCTGTCAGTGTGTTAATATTACTGAGGACAGTGGGGGTGTTTTACACTTCACAGGGTGTATCTGGCTGTGGGTCATGATATACACAGTGTGTCAGTGAGTGTGTTAATATTAATCTGTGTTCCCTGTCAGTGTGTTAATATTCCTGAGGACAGTGGGGGTGTTTTACACTTCACAGGGTGTATCTGACTGTGGGTCATGATATACACAGTGTGTCAGTGAGTGTGTTAATATTAATCTGTGTTCTCTGTCAGTGTGTTAATATTCCTGAGGACAGTGGGGGTGTTTTACACTTCACAGGGTGTATCTGGCTGTGGGTCATGATGTACACAGTGTGTCAGTGAGTGTGTTAATATTAATCTGTGTTCTCTGTCAGTGTGTTAATATTACTGAGGACAGTGGGGGTGTTTTACACTTCACCGGGTTTATCTGACGGTGGGTCATGATGTACACAGTGTGTCAGTGAGTGTGTTAATATTAATCTGTGTTCTCTGTCAGTGTGTTAATATTCCTGAGGACAGTGGGGGTGTTTTACACTTCACAGGGTGTATCTGGCTGTGGGTCATGATGTACACAGTGTGTCAGTGAGTGTGTTAATATTAATCTGTGTTCTCTGTCAGTGTGTTAATATTCCTGAGGACAGTGGGGGTGTTTTACACTTCACAGGGTGTATCTGACTGTGGGTCATGGTGTACACAGTGTGTCAGTGAGTTTGTTAATATTAATCTGTGTTCTCTGTCAGTGTGTTAATATTACTGAGGACAGTGGGGATGTTTTACACTTCACAGGGTGTATCTGACTGCGAGTCATGATATACACAGTGTGTCAGTGAGTGTGTTAATATTAATCTGTGTTCTCTGTCAGTGTGTTAATATTCCTGAGGACAGTGGGGGTGTTTTACACTTCACAGGGTGTATCTGACTGTGGGTCATGATGTACACAGTGTGTCAGTGAGTGTGTTAATATTAATCTGTGTTCTCTGTCAGTGTGTTAATATTCCTGAGGACAGTGGGGGTGTTTTACACTTCACAGGGTGTATCTGACTCTGGGTCATGATGTACACAGTGTGTCAGTGAGTGTGTTAATATTAATCTGTGTTCTCTGTCAGTGTGTTAATATTACTGAGGACAGTGGGGGTGTTTTACACTTCACAGGGTGTATCTGACTGTGGGTCATGATGTACACAGTGTGTCAGTGAGTGTGTTAATATTAATCTGTGTTCTCTGTCAGTGTGTTAATATTCCTGAGGACAGTGGGGGTGTTTTACACTTCACAGGGTGTATCTGACTGTGGGTCATGATATACACAGTGTGTCAGTGAGTGTGTTAATATTAATCTGTGTTCTCTGTCATTGTGTTAATATTCCTGAGGACAGTGGGGGTGTTTTACACTTCACAGGGTGTATCTGACTGTGGGTCATGATGTACACAGTGTGTCAGTGAGTGTGTTAATATTAATCTGTGTTCTCTGTCAGTGTGTTAATATTCCTGAGGACAGTGGGGGTGTTTTACACTTCACAGGGTGTATCTGACTGTGAGTCATGATGTACACAGTGTGTCAGTGAGTGTGTTAATATTAATCTGTGTTCTCTGTCAGTGTGTGAAGATTACTGAGGACAGTGGGGGTGTTTTACACTTCACAGGGTATATCTGACAGTGGGTCATGATGTACACAGTGTGTCAGTGAGTGTGTTAATATTAATCTGTGTTCTCTGTCAGTGTGTTAATATTACTGAGGAAAGTGGGGGTGTTTTGCACTTCACAGGGTGTATCTGACTGTGGGTCATGATATGCACAGTGTGTCAGTGAGTGTGTTAATATTAATCTGTGTTCTCTGTCAGTGTGTTAATATTACTGAGGACAGTGGGGGTGTTTTACACTTCACAGGGTGTATCTGACTGTGGGTCATGATGTACACAGTGTGTCAGTGAGTGTGTTAATATTAATCTGTGTTCTCTGTCAGTGTGTGAAGATTACTGAGGACAGTGGGGGTGTTTTACACTTCACAGGGTATATCTGACAGTGGGTCATGATGTACACAGTGTGTCAGTGAGTGTGTTAATATTAATCTGTGTTCTCTGTCAGTGTGTTAATATTACTGAGGAAAGTGGGGGTGTTTTACACTTCACAGGGTGTATCTGACTGTGGGTCATGATGTACACAGTGTGTCAGTGAGTGTGTTAATATTAATCTGTGTTCTCTGTCAGGGTGTTAATATTCCTGAGGACAGTGGGGGTGTTTTACACTTCACAGGGTGTATCTGACTGTGGGTCATGATATACACAGTGTGTCAGTGAGTGTGTTAATATTAATCTGTGTTCTCTGTCAGGTGTTAATATTCCTGAGGACAGTGGGGGTGTTTTACACTTCACAGGGTGTATCTGACTGTGGGTCATGATGTACACAGTGTGTCAGTGAGTGTGTTAATATTAATCTGTGTTCTCTGTCAGGTGTTAATATTCCTGAGGACAGTGGGGGTGTTTTACACTTCACAGGGTGTATCTGACTGCGGGTCATGATATACATAGTGTGTCAGTGAGTGTGTTAATATTAATCTGTGTTCTCTGTCAGTGTGTTAATATTACTGAGGACAGTGGGGCTGTTTTACACTTCACAGGGTGTATCTGACTGTGGGTCATGATGTACACAGTGTGTCAGTGAGTGTGTTAATATTAATCTGTGTTCTCTGTCAGGGTGTTAATATTCCTGAGGACAGTGGGGGTGTTTTACACTTCACAGGGTGTATCTGACTGTGGGTCATGATATACACAGTGTGTCAGTGAGTGTGTTAATATTAATCTGTGTTCTCTGTCAGTGTGTTAATATTACTGAGGACAGTGGGGGTGTTTTACACTTCACAGGGTTTATCTGACTGTGGGTCATGATATACACAGTGTGTCAGTGAGTGTGTTAATATTAATCTGTGTTCTCTGTCAGGTGTTAATATTCCTGAGGACAGTGGGGGTGTTTTACACTTCACAGGGTGTATCTGACTGTGGGTCATGATGTACACAGTGTGTCAGTGAGTGTGTTAATATTAATCTGTGTTCTCTGTCAGGTGTTAATATTCCTGAGGACAGTGGGGGTGTTTTACACTTCACAGGGTGTATCTGACTGCGGGTCATGATATACATAGTGTGTCAGTGAGTGTGTTAATATTAATCTGTGTTCTCTGTCAGTGTGTTAATATTACTGAGGACAGTGGGGGTGTTTTACACTTCACAGGGTGTATCTGGCTGTGGGTCATGATATACACAGTGTGTCAGTGAGTGTGTTAATATTAATCTGTGTTCTCTGTCAGTGAGTTAATATTGCTGAGGACAGTGGGGGTGTTTTACACTTCACCGGGTGTATCTGGCTGTGAGTCATGATGTACACAGTGTGTCAGTGAGTGTGTTAATATTAATCTGTGTTCTCTGTCAGTGTGTTAATATTCCTGAGGACAGTGCGGGTGTTTTACACTTCACAGGGTGTATCTGACTGTGGGTCATGATGGACACAGTGTGTCAGTGAGTGTGTTAATATTAATCTGTGTTCTCTGTCAGTGTGTTAATATTACTGAGGACAGTGGGGGTGTTGTAAACTTCACAGGGTGTATCTGACTGTGGGTCATGATATACACAGTGTGTCAGTGAGTGTGTTAATATTAATCTGTGTTCTCTGTCAGTGTGATAATATTCCTGAGGACAGTGGGGGTGTTTTACACTTCACAGGGTGTATCTGACTGTGGGTCATGATGTACACAGTGTGTCAGTGAGTGTGTTAATATTAATCTGTGTTCTCTGTCAGGTGTTAATATTCCTGAGGACAGTGGGGGTGTTTTACACTTCACAGGGTGTATCTGACTGCGGGTCATGATATACATAGTGTGTCAGTGAGTGTGTTAATATTAATCTGTGTTCTCTGTCAGTGTGTTAATATTACTGAGGACAGTGGGGGTGTTTTACACTTCACAGGGTGTATCTGGCTGTGGGTCATGATATGCACAGTGTGTCAGTGAGTGTGTTAATATTAATCTGTGTTCTCTGTCAGTGTGTTAATATTGCTGAGGACAGTGGGCGTGTTTTACACTTCACAAGGTGTATCTGGCTGTGGGTCATGATATACACAGTGTGTCAGTGAGTGTGTTAATATTAATCTGTGTTCTCTGTCAGTGTGTTAATATTCCTGAGGACAGTGGGGGTGTTTTACACTTCACAGGGTGCATCTGACTGTGGGTCATGATATACACAGTGTGTCAGTGAGTGTGTTAATATTAATCTGTGTTCTCTGTCAGTGAGTTAATATTGCTGAGGACAGTGGGGGTGTTTTACACTTCACCGGGTGTATCTGGCTGTGAGTCATGATGTACACAGTGTGTCAGTGAGTGTGTTAATATTAATCTGTGTTCTCTGTCAGTGTGTTAATATTCCTGAGGACAGTGCGGGTGTTTTACACTTCACAGGGTGTATCTGACTGTGGGTCATGATTTACACAGTGTGTCAGTGAGTGTGTTAATATTAATCTGCGTTCTCTGTCAGTGTGTTAATATTCCTGAGGACAGTGGGGGTGTTTTACACTTCACAGGGTGTATCTGGCTGTGGGTCATGATGTACACAGTGTGTCAATGAGTGTGTTAATATTAATCTGTGTTCTCTGTCAGTGTGTTAATATTACTGAGGAAAGTGGGGGTGTTTTGCACTTCACAGGTTGTATCTGACTGTGGGTCAGGATGTACACAGTGTGTCAGTGAGTGTGTTAATATTAATCTGTGTTCTCTGTCAGTGTGTTAATATTACTGAGGCCAGTGGGGGTGTTTTGCACTTCACAGGGTGTATCTGACTGTGGGTCATGATATGCACAGTGTGTCAGTGAGTGTGTTAATATTAATCTGTGTTCTCTGTCAGTGTGTTAATATTACTGAGGACAGTGGGGGTGTTTTACACTTCACAGGGTGTATCTGACTGTGGGTCATGATGTACACAGTGTGTCAGTGAGTGTGTTAATATTAATCTGTGTTCTCTGTCAGTGTGTGAAGATTACTGAGGACAGTGGGGGTGTTTTACACTTCACAGGGTATATCTGACAGTGGGTCATGATGTACACAGTGTGTCAGTGAGTGTGCTAATATTAATCTGTGTTCTCTGTCAGTGTGTTAATATTCCTGAGGACAGTGGGGGTGTTTTACACTTCACAGGGTGTATCTGACTGTAGGTCATGATATACACAGTGTGTCAGTGAGTGTGTTAATATTAATCTGTGTTCTCTGTCAGTTTGTTAATATTCCACACTAGCCAAATCGCCCCTATCTCATTTTGCTCTCTCTCTCCCCCCACAACTCCTCTTGCACCTTCTTCTCCTTTGAGCTCATCACTTTGTTCCCCAAATCCCATCCCCCACTCCCATACACCATTCCCCGATACCACTACCCCCTAACACCCCTCCCTCACTCCGATACCCCACATCCCACCCAGCCACCCCTCTCCCACTCCCCTTCCCCACTCCCCTCCCAACTTCCCTCCTTCATTCCCCTCCCCCACTTCCCAACCCCACCCCCAACCACACTCCCCTATCCCACTGCTTCCCCCACTGCCCTCCCTCACTCTCCTACCCCACACCCCTCCCCCACCCCGCTCCCCAACTCCCCTCAACCGCTCCACTCCCCAACTCCATCACTATCGCCCCTCCCCCACTCCCCTCCGCCAATCCCCTCCGCCAATCCGCTCCCCCACTCCCCTCCACACTCCCCTCCCCAACTCCGCTCCCCTACTCCCCTCTTCCCTCCCCTCCCACACTACCCTCCCACACTCCCCAGCTCACTTCCCTCCCCCACTCCCCTACCCCATTCCTGCTGCCACTCCCCTAACCTACTCCCCTTCCCCACTCCACTCCCCTCTCAATGCCTCCACTCCCCTACCGCACTCCCCTCCCCAGTCCCCTTACCACTCCACTCCCACACTCCCCTACATCATTCCCCTACCCCACTCCCCTACACCACTCCCATCCCCCACTCCCCTCCCACACTCCCCGACCACACTCCCCTACCACGCTCCCCTCCCCCACTCCCCTCTCCCAGCCCTGACTCACCTACCGCACTCCCCTACCCCACTTCCTTTCCCCCACTCCAAACTCCCACTCCCTTCACCCACTCCCCTACCCCACTCCCATACCCCACTCCCCTCCCCCACTCCCTGTCCCCCACTCCCCTCCCCCACTCCCCTAACCCACTCCGCTACCCCACAACCCTTTATCACTCCCCTACCACACCCCCTGTCCCCCAATCCCTGTTCCCCCACTCCCTGTCCCCCACTCCCCTCCCCCACTCCCCTCCCCACTCTCCTACCCCACACTCCTCCCCCACTCCCCGCCACACTCCCCTCCCCAACTCCCCTCAACCGCTCCACGCCCCAACTCCACCAGCATCTCCTCTCCCCCACTCCCTTCCCCAGACCCCTCCCCACTCCCCTCCCCAACTCCGCGCCCCTACTCCCCTCTCCGCTCCCCTCCCACTCTACCCTCCCTCACTCCCCAGCTCACATCCCTCCCGCACTCCCCTACCCCATTCCTGCCGACACTCCCCTCCCCCACTCCCCTCCCCTACTCCACACCCGTCTCACTGCCCCACTCCCCTACCCCACTCCCCTTCACAGCCCCCTTTCCACTCCCCTCCCACACACCCCTACATCACTGCCCTACCCACTCCCCTACCCCACTCCCATCCCCCACTCCCTTACAACACTTCCCTTCCCTACTCCCTTCCCACACTCCCCCTACCGAACTCCCCTCCCACAGTCCCCGACTACACTCCCCTACCACACTCCCCTCCCCCACTCCCCTCCCCCCACCCCAACTCACCTACCGCACTCCCCTACACCACTTCCTGTCCCCCACTCCCCTCTCCCACTCCCTTCATACACTCCCCTCCCCCACTCCCCTATATCACTCCCCTGCCCCACTACCTATCCCCCACTCCCTGTCCCCCACTCCCCTCCCCCACTCCCCTACCCCACTCCCCTACCCCACTCCCCTCAAACACTCCACTAACCCACTCCCCTATATCACTCCCCTACCCCACTCCCCCTGTCCCCACTCCTCTACCCAACTCCCCTCCCCAACTCCCGTCCCCAACTCCCCTCCCCCCTCCCCTCCCCCACTCCCCACCCAACTCATTACCCCACTCCCCTACCCCACTCCCCTCACCAACTCCCTTACCACCCACCCCTACTCCACTCCCCTCCCAAACTCACCTCCCCCACTCCCCTCCACAACTCCCCTCCCTCACTTCCCTCCAGAACACCCCTCCCCAACTCCCCCCAACAGCCCTCCCCCACTTCCCTCCCCCACCTCCCTCCCCCACACCCCTCCCCACTCCCCTCCCCAACTCCTCTCCCCACTCCCCTCCCCCTCTCCCCGCCCCAGCTCCCCTCGTCCACTCCCCTCCCACATTAACTTCCCCCACTCTCCTCCCCACTCCCCTCCCCAACTAGCCTCCCCAACTCCGCTACCACACTCCCCTACCCCATTCGCTGAACCCACTCCCTTACCACACCCCACCACCAATTCCCTCCCCTACTCCGATCCACCACTCCGCTTCCCTCCACCTCTTCACTGCCCTCACCTAAGACAATCCCATCCTCCACTACCCTCCCCCACTCCCCTGCCCCACTCCCCGACCCCACACCCCGACCGCAGTGCCCTCCACAACTCCCCTACCCCACTCCCCTACCCCACTCCCCTACCACACTCCCCTACGCCACTCCCCGACCCTACTCCCCTACCGCACTCCCCTACCGCACTTCCCTCCACAACTCCCCTACCCCACTCCCCTACCCCACTCCACTACCCCACTCCCCTACCACACTCCCCTACGCCACTCCCCGACCCTACTCCCCTACCGCACACCCCTCCACAACTCCCCTACCCCACTCCCCTACCCCATTCCCCTCCTCCACACCCCTCCCCACTCCCCTACCTCACTCCCCTCCCCCACACCCCTACCCACCTCTCCTACCCCACCCCATCCCCCACTCAACTTCTCTCCACCTCCTCACTGCCCTCCAATACCCAACGCCCCTACCCCACTCCACTATCCCATTCCCACTCCCCTACCACACTCCCATCCCCCACTCGCCTCCCCCACTCCCCTACATCACTCCCCTACCCCACCCCCTGTCCCCCACTCCCCTCCCCAACTCCCATCCCCCACTCCCCTATCCCACTCCCCACCCCACTTCCATCACACACTCCTCTACCCCACTCCCCTCCCCAAGTCCCCTCCCCAACTCCCCTATCCCACTCCCCTCCACAGCGCCCCCGCAACTCCCCTCACTAACTCCCATACCCCACTCCCCTCCACCACTCACATCCCCCACTCCCCTCCCCAACTCCCCTGCCTCACTTCCTTTCCCCACTCCCCTCCCCAAATCCTCCCAACTTTCCTCCCCCACTCCCCCACTCCCCGGCCTATCTCTCCTCCCCACTCCCCTCCCAAACACCCGGACCCCATCCCCTACCCCATTCTCCTTCCCCACTCCCCTAACTCACTCCCTTACCACATCCCCTCCACCACTCAGCTTCCCTCCACCTCTTCACTGCCCTGCCCAACCACACTCCCATCCCCCAGTACACTCCCCAATCCCCAACCCCACTCCCCTTCCCCACTCCCCTTCCCTCCACGTCCTCACTGCCCTCCACTACCCAACACCTCAACCCTACACACATCCTCACTCCCCTCCCCACTCCCCTTCCCTCCACCTCCTCACTGCGCTCACCTATCCCACGCCCCTTTCCCACTCCCTACATCACTCCCCTCCCCCACTCCCCACCCCCACTCCCCTCCCCCACTCCCCTCCCCCAATCCCCTCCCCTACTCCCCTCCCCCACTCCCCTCCCCCACTCCCCTCCCAAACTCCCTGACCACATCCCCTACCCAATTCTCCTACCTCACTCCCCTACCTCACACCCTTACCACACCCCCTCCTCCAATCACCTCACCCACTCCCCTCCACCACTCAGTTCCCTCCACCTCTTCACTGCCCTGCCCAACCACACTCCCATCCCACAGTATACTCCCCCAATCCCCAACCCCACTCCCCTCCCCCATTCCCTTACTGCACTCCCTCTACAACTCCCCTACCCCAATCCCCTACCACACTCCCCTACCCCACTCACCTCAACCACTCCCATACCTCACTATCCTCCCCTACTCCCGTACCCACATCTCCTACCACATCCCTTCCCCAATCCCCTTCCCTCCACCTCCTCACTGCCCTCCACTACCCAACACCTCAACCCTACACACAACCTCACTCCCCTCCCCACTCCCCTTCCCTCCACTTCCTTACTGCGCTTCCGTATCCACGCCCCTTTCCCACAACCTACATCACTCCCCTCCCCCACTCCCCTCCCCCACTCCCCTCACAACTCCCATACCTCACTACCCTCCCCTACTCCCATACCCACCTCTCCTACCACACCCCTTCCCCACTCCCCTTCCCTCCACCTCCTCACTGCCCTCCACTACCCAACACCTCGACCCTACACACATCCTCACTCCCCTCCCCACTCCCCTTCCCTCCACCTCCTCACTGCGCTCACCTATCCCACGCCCCTTTCCCACTCCCTACATCACTCCCCTCCCCCACTCCCCTCCCCCACTCCCCTCCCAAACTCCCTGACCACATCCCCTACCCAATTCTCCTACCTCACTCCCCTACCTCACACCCTTACCACACCCCCTCCTCCAATCACCTCACCCACTCCCCTCCACCACTCAGTTCCCTCCACCTCTTCACTGCCCTGCCCAACCACACTCCCATCCCCAGTACACTCCCCCAATCCCCAACCCCACTCCCCTCCCCCATTCCCCTACTGCACTCCCTCTACAACTCCCCTACCCCACTCCCCTACCACACTGCCCTACCCCACTCCCCTACCCCAATCCCCTACCACACTCCCCTACCCCACTCCCCTCAACCACTCCCATACCTCACTACCCTCCCCTACTTCCGTACCCACATCTCCTACCACACCCCTTCCCCACTCCCCTTCCCTCCACCTCCTCACTGCCCTCCACTACCCAACACCTCGACCCTACACACATCCTCACTCCCCTCCCCACTCCCCTTCCCTCCACCTCCTCACTGCGCTCCCTATCCCACGCCCCTTTCCCACTCCCTACATCACTCCCCTCCCCCTTTCCCCTCCCCCACTCCCCTCACCAACTCCCCTCACCCACTCCCCTACATCACTCCCCTACCCCATTCCTTGTCGCCCACTCCCCTCTCCCACTCCCCTCTGCCACTCCCCTAACGCAGTCGCCTTTCCCACTCCCCTATCTCACTCCCCTCCCCCACTCCCCTCTCCCACTCCCCTCCCCCACTCCCCTCCCCCACTCCCCTCACAAACTCCCCTCACCCACTCCTCTACATCACTCCCCTAGCCCACTCCTTGTCCCCCACTCCCCTCTCCCACTCCCCGCTCCCACTCCCCTAACGTAGTCCCCTACCCCACACCCCTGCCTTACTCCCCTCCCCCACTCCCCGCCCCAACTCCCCTCCCCATTTCCATCCACCACTATTCTACCCCACTCCCCTGCCCAACTCCCCTGCCTCACTCCCCTCCCCCACTCCCCTCAACAACTCCAATACACCACTCTCTATACTCCCCTCCCCCACTCCCCGCCCCAACTCCCCTCCCCATTCCCATGCACCACTATTCTACCCCACTCCCCTCCCCAACTCCCCTACATCACTCCCCTACCCCACCCCTTGGCCCCCACTCCCCTCTCCCACTCCCCGCTCCCACTCCCCTAACGTAGTCCCCTACCCCACACCCCTGCCTTACTCCCCTCCCCCACTCCCCGCCCCAACTCCCCTCCCCATTCCCATCCACCACTATTCTACCCCACTCCCCTCCCCAACTCCCCTCCCCAACTCCCCTCCCCCACTCCCATCCCCCACTCCTCTACCCCACTCCCCGCCCCAACTCCCCTCCCCATTCCCATCCACCACTATTCTACCCCACTCCCCTCCCCTACTCCACGCCCCTCTCCCCACCCCCACGGACCTATGCCACTCCCCTACCCCAATCCCTCTCCCCCACTCCCCTCCCTCCCCTCCCACACGCCATACCCCACTCCCCTACCCCACAGCCCTACCCCACTCTCCACCCCCACTCCCATCCCCAACTCCCCTCCCCACTCCCCTACCCCACTCCCAAACCCCACTACACTCCCCCACTCCTCTCACACACTCCCTCCCCCTCTCCTCTCCGCAACTCCCCGCAACCACCTCTCCCCACGCCCCTCCCCCACTCAATTCCCCCACTCCCCTACCGCAGTCCCCTATCCAACCCTCCCCAACTCCCCTTCCCAACTACCATCCCCAACTCTCCTCCCCCACTCCCCCACCAATTCCCATACCCAACTCCCCTGCACCACTTACCACCCCACTCCCTTCCTCCACACCCCTTCTCAACTCCCCTCCCTCACTCCCCTCCCCAACTCCACTCCCCAACTCCCCTCCCGTGCTACACTCCCCCACGGTCCTCCTCAACTCCCCGCACTAACTTCCATACCCGACTCCCCTACTCCACTCCCCTCCTTCACTCCCCTTCTCACATCCTCCCCATCTCCCCTCCCTCACTCCCCTCCCTCAATCCCCTCCCTCTTTCCCCTCCCCCACTCCCCTACCCCACTCCCCTACCCCATCCCGTACCCCACTCCCCTACCCCACACCCCTACCCCACACCCCACCCCACTCCCATCCCCAATTCCCCACCCCCACTCCCCTCACTCACTCCCCTGCCCCACTCCGCTCACCCACTCCTCTCCCGAACTCTCCATCCCCACCCCCTCACCAACTCCCATACCCAACTCCCATGCTCCACATCCCACCCCACTCCCCACCCCACTCCCCTCCCCATGCCCCTCCCCCATTCCACTCCCCTCTCCCCTCCCCCACGGACCTTTGCCACTCCCCTACCCCACTCCCAATCCCCCACTCCCCTCCCTCATTCCCCTCCCCCAGTCCCCTTCCCGACTCCCCTACCGCACACCCATACCCCACTCCTCACTCCCACTCCCATACCCAACAAGCCTTCCCCACTCCCCTACCCCATACCTGCACCCCACTACACTCCCCTCCCCCTCTCCTCTCCGCAACTCCCCGCAACCACTCCTCTCCCCACTCCCCTCCCCCACACCTTCCCCTACTCCCCTACGACTCTCCCCTCCCCAACTCCCCTTCCCAACTCCCACCCCCAAATCTCCTCCCCCACTCCCCTCACCAACTCCCATACCCAACTCCCCTGCCCGACTTACCACAACACTTCCCTCCCCCACACCCCTTCTCAACTCCCCTCCCTCACTCACTCCCCTCCCCCACTCCCCACCCCAACGCTGCTCCCCCACTGCCCGCACCAACTCCCATACCCTGCTCCCCTCCCCCACTCCCCTCCCCCACTCCCCTACCCCACTTTCCTCGCCAACACCCCTCCATCACTCCCCTCCCCCACTCCCCTCCCCAGCTCCCCTCCCCAACTCCCGTACCCCACTCCCCTCAACCACTCCCCTCCCCCACTCCCCACCTCCACTCCCCTCCCCAACTCCCCTGCCCAACTCCCCACCCCAAATCCCCTGCCGCACTCCACTCCCCAACTCCCCTCCCCAACTCCCCTCCCCAACTCGCCTCCCTCACGCCCCTACACTACTCCCCTCCCCAGCTCCCCACCCCAACTCCCCTACCGCACTCCACTCCCCAACTCCCCTCCCCCAATCCACTCCCCCGCTATCCTTCCCGCACTTACCTCTAACAACTCCCCTGCCCCCTCCCCTGCCCCCTCCCCTGCCCCCTCCCCTACCTCGCTCTCCTCCCCACTCCCATCCCCCACTCCCCTATTTCACAACAAATCCCCACTCCCCTACCCCACTCCCCACATCCAATCCCCTCCACTACTACCCTCCCAAACTCCCCTCCCCAACGCCCCTCCCCCACTCCCCAACCCACTCCCCTCCCCTCCTCTCTGTAACTCCCCTCCCCCACTCCCCTACCGCACTCCCCTCCCTCACTCCCCTCCCTCACTCTCTTCCCTCACTCCCCTACCCCACTACCCTCACTCACTCCCCTACCCCACAACCCTCACTCACTCCCCTCCCCCACTGCCCGACAGCACTCCCCTCCCCCTCCCCACTCCCCTACCGCACTCCCCTCCCCCACTCACCACATCAACTCCCCTCCCTCACTCCCCTCCCCCGCTCACCTCCACAACAGCCCTCACTCACTCCCCTACCCCACTCCCCACCCCCACTCCAGTCCCAAACTCCCCTCCCCCACTCACATCCCCAACTCCACAACCCAATCACCTCCCACACTCCCCTCCCCACTCCAGTAGCCAAATCCCCTCCCCCACTCCCCTCCCCCACCCCATCCCCCACACCCCTCCCCAAGTCCACTCCCCAACTCCGCTCCCACATTCCCACCCACTGCCCTCCCCCACTCCTGTACCCCACTCCCCTCCCCATCTCCTCTCCGCAACTCCCCTCAACCACTCCGCTCCCCAACCCCTGCCGCAACTCCCCTCCCCCACTGTACTACCCCACTCCTCTACCGCACTCCCCTCCCCAACTCCCCTCCCCGAACACTCCTCCCGCACTTCCCTCACAATCTCCTATACCCCACTCCCCTACTCCACTCCCCGACACCACACCCCTACCCCAATCCCCTACACCACTCCACTCTCCTAACCCACTCCCTTCCCCCACTCCCTTCCCCCACTCCCTTCCCCCACTCGCTTCCCCCACTCCCCTACCCCCACTCCCCTACCCCCACTCCCCTACCCCTACTCCCCTACCCCCACTCCCCTTTCCCACTCCCCTTTCCCACTCCCCTTTCCCACTCCCCTCCCTCACTTCCCGACCCCACTTCCCAACCCCACAGCCCTACCACACTTCCCGACCCCACACCCTTACCACACTTCCCTCCCAAACTCCCCTCCCCACTCTCATTCCCTCCACCTCTTCACTGCCCTGCCCTGTCCCACTCCCCTGTCTCACTCCCCTCCCCCACTCCCCTAACCCACTCCCCTAACTCACTCCCCTACCCCACACTCCCCTACCCCACACGACCCTCCCCCACACGACCCTCCACCACACTCCCCTCCCCCACTCCACTCCCCTCCCCCACTCCCCTCCCCCACTCCCCTCCCCCACTCTCCTCCCCCAGTCCCCTCCTCGATTCCCCTACCTCACTCCCCTCCCCTCTCCCCAACCCCACTCACATAACACACACCCCTCCCCCACTCCCCTACCCCATTCCACTCCCCTTCCCTCCAAATCCTCACTGCCCTCCCCTACACCACGCCCCTACCCCACTCTACACCCCCACTCCCCCACCGCACTCCCCTCCACAACTCCCCTACTCCACTCCACTACCCCACTCCCCGTCACCACACCCTTACCCCACTCCGCTACCCCACTCCGCTACCCCACTCCCTGACATCACATCCCTACCGCAGTACGCTCCCCAACTTTCATACCCAACTCCCCTCCCCTCCACCTCCTCACTGCCCTCCACTACCCAACTCTCCTAACCCACACACCTCCCCCACTCCACTCCCCAACTCCCCTTCCCTCCACTCCCCTCCCCTCTCCCTGCCCCCACTCACTTACGCCACTCCCCTACCCCATTCACTGTCCCCCACTCCCCTCCCACACTCCCCTACCGCACTCACAAACCCCACTCCCCTCTCCCACTCCTCCACCCGACTCCCCTCCCCCTCTCCTCTCCTCTCCGCATCTCCCCTTCCCCACTCCTCTCCCACAATCCCTGCCTCAACTCCCGTCTCACACTCCCCTAAACAACTCCCCTTCCCCCTCCGCTCCCCCACTACCCTCCCCCACTCCGCTACCCCACTCCCGTCCCCAATTACCTACCTCACTCCCCTCCCATACTCCCCTACCCACCTCCCCTTCCCCACTCCCCTTCTCCACTCCCCTTCCCCACTCCCCTTCCCCACTCCCCTTACCTCCACCTCCTCACTGCACTCCAGTCCCCAACTCCCCTACCCCACACACCTCCCCCAGCCCCTCCCTCACTCCACTTCTCTCCACATCCTCACTGTGCTCCAGTCCCCAACTCCCCTACCCCACATACCTCCCCCACTCCCCTCCCCCTCTCTCCTCCCCCTTTCTCCTCCCCCTCTCATCTCTGCAAAACTCCTTCCCCACTCCTCTACCGCACTCCTCTACCCCACTCCTCTACCCCAGGTACCCTCCCCAAGTCCCCTCCCCAGGTCCCCTTCCCAGGTCACCTCCCCAACTCCCCTCACCATCTCCCCTTCCCCCACTCCCCTCCCTCACTCCCATTCCTCACTCCCCTATCCCACTCCCCTCCCGCACACCCCTCCCGCTCTCCCCTCCCCCGCTCCCCTCCCCCGCTCCCCTCCCCCGCTCCCCTCACACACTCCCCTCCCCCACTCCCCTCACCCACTCCCCTCCCCCACTAACTACCCTCACATCCCTCCCCACTCCCCTCCCCACTCCCCTCCCCACCTCCCCTCCCCCACTCCCCTCCCCAACACCCCTCCCCCAACTCCCCTCCCCACACTCCCCTCACCCCCCTCCCCACACCCCACTCCCCCACTCCACTCCACTCCCCCACTCCACTCCCCCACCCCACTCCCCCACTCCACTCCCCCACCCACTCCCCTCCCCAACTCTCCTCCCCAATCCCCTCCCCGACTCCCCCCCTCTCCCCTGCCCCTCACCACTACCCCACTCCCCTCCCGTCCACCACTCCGCTTCCCTGCACCTCCTCACTGCCCTCCCCTACAACACTCCCATCCCCCACTCCACTCCCCAACTCTCCGACCTCACACCCCTTCCCCACTCCCCTTCCCTCCACCTCCTCACTGCCCTCCACAACCCAACTCCCCTATCCCACTCCCCTATGCCACTCCCCAATCCCACTCCACTTTCCCACATCCCTACCCCACTCCCCTAACTTACTCCGCTCCCCAACTCCACTACTCCACTCCCCTCCCACATTCCCCTACCCCCTCCACTTGCCACCCCCTCCCACACACCCCTCCCCCCCACACTCCCCTCCCCTTACTCCAGTCCACCTCTGCGCTTCCCTGCAACTCTTCACAGCCCTCTCCTGCGACACTCCCATCACCCACTACCCTCACGCACTCCCCTACCGCACTCCACTCCCCCACTTCCCACAACAACTCCACTACCCCATTCCAAATCACCACACCCCTACCCCACTCCCCTATCCCACTCGTTACCGCACTCCCCTACCGCACTCCCCTTCCCCACTCCGCTCCACCATTCCCCTCCCCCACTCCCCACCCCCACTCCCCTAACTCACTCCACTCCCCCACTCCCCTCCCCCACCCCACGCACGTCATCCACTCCCCTACCCCGATTACCCTACCTCACTCCCCTCCCCACTCCCCTACCAGACTCCCCTACCTCACTCACATAACACACACCCCTCGCCCACTCCCCTCCCCCAATACACTATCCCACTCCCCTTCCCTCCAAATCCTCACTGCCCTCCCCTACACAACGCCCCTACTCCACTCCACACCCCCACTCCCCTACCGCACTCCCCTACCGCACTCCCCTACCGCACTCCACGACCGCACTCCCCTCCACCACTCCCCTTCCACACTCCCCTCCCTCACTACCCTCCCCCACTAACCTCCCCTACTCCCCTCCCCAACTACCATCCCCAACTCCCCTCCCCAACTCCCCACCCCAACTCCCCACCCCAACTCCCCTTCCACACTCCCCTTCCACACTCCCCTCCTGCACTCCCCTCCCACATTTCCCTCCCACACTCAACTCCCCCACTCAACTCCCCAACTCCCCTACCCGACTACCCTCCCCAACTCCCCCCCAACTCCCCTCCCCCTACTCCCCTCCCCCACTCCCATCCCCCTCTCCCCTCTCCCACTCCTCCACCCCACTCCCCTCTGTCTCTCCTCACCGCATCTCCCCTTCCCCACTCCTCTCCCACACTCCCTGCCTCAACTCCCCTCCCCCACTCCCCTAAACCATCCCCCTTCCCCCTCCCCTCCCCAACACCCTCCCCCACTCCCCTCCCTCAATCCCCTCGTCAACTCCCCTCCCTCACTCCCATCCCTCACTCCCCTCCCCCACTTCCCTCCCCAACTTCCCTCCCCAACTTCCCTATCCCACTCCCCTCCCCAACTCCCCTCCCCAACTCCCCTCCCCAACTCCCCTCCCCAACTCCCCTCCCAAACTCCCCTCCCCACTCCCCTACCCCACTCCCCTCTCCCACTCCACTCCCCAAATCCACTCCCCCAACTCCTCTCCGCCCACTCACTTCCCCCGCTCCCCTCCCCCACACCCCTCCCCCGCTCCCGTCCACCACTCCGTATCCCTGCACCTCCTCACTGCCCTCCCGTACCCCACTCCCCTCCCCCACTCCCCTCCCCACTCCCCTCCACATTCCCCTCCCCCACTCCCCTCCCCCACACCCCTACCCCTACCCCACTCCGCTCCCCAACTCCCCTACCTCTCTCCCCTCCCCCTCCCCCACTCCCCTCCCCCACTCCCCTTCCCCACTCCCCTTCCCCATTCCACTTGCCCACTCTCCGACACTACTCCCCTTACCCACATCCCTTCCCTCCAAATCCTCACTGCCCTCCCCGACACCACTCCCCTCCCCCACTCCCTTTTCCTCCACCTCCTCACTGTCCTCCAATCCCCTCCCCTACTCCCCTTCCTTCTCCTCCACACTGCCCTCCCCTACCCAACTCCCCTACGCCACTGCCCTGCCCACTCCCCACGCCACTCCCCTTCACTCCACCTCCTCACTGCCCTCCCCCACTTCCACCAGTCCCCAACCCCACTCCCCTCCCCAACTCCCCTCCCCCTCACACCACCCCCAGATCCCTCCCCAACTCCCCTCCCCAACTCCCCTCCCCCACTCCCCTCACCCACTCCCCTCACCCACTCCCAAACACCCCACCCCCAAATCCCCTCCCCCACACCCCTGCACCTCTCCCCGACGCCACTCTCCTCCCAATTCCCCTATCACACTCCCCTCCAAAACTCCCCTCCCCCAATCCCCAACTCCCCTCCCCCACTCCCATCACCCGCTACCCTCCGCCACTCCCCTCCCCCACACCCCTACCCCACACCCCTGCCCCACACCCCTGCCCCACTCCACTTCCCTAACCTCCTCCCCTAGCCAAACCCACCCACACTCACCTCCCCCACTCCAGTCCACCTCTGCGCTCCCCTGCATCTCTTCACTGCCCTCCCCTAACACACTCCCATCCCCCACTACGCTCCCGCATTCCCCTACCCCACTCCCCTACCACACTCCACCCCCCACTCCCTACCTCAACTCCCCTCCCCACTCCCCGAAACCACTCCCCTTCCCACTCCCCTCCCCACTTCCCTCCCCCACTCCCCTCCCCCACTCCCCTCCCCCACACCCATCACAAACTCCCCTACCCCACTCCCCTACTCCGCTCCTCTCCCACACTCCCCTCCCCCACTCCGCTCCCCCACTCCCCTCCCTCGCGCCCTCCGCCACACTCCTACCACACTCTACTCCCTCACTCACCTCCCCAACTCCCCTCCCCCGCTCCCCTCCCACACTAACCTTCCACACACCCCTTCCCACTCCCCTCCCCTCCGACACTCCCCTCGCCCTCTCTCCACCGGCACTTTCCTCCCGAACACCCCTCCCCCACTTCCCTCCCCCACTCCCCTCCCCCACTCCCCTACTCCAATCTCGTACCCCACTCCACTCCCCCACTCTCGTACCCCACTCCACTCCCCCACTCCCATAACCTCACTCCCCTCCACAGCTCCCCTACCCCGCTCCCCTACCCCACTCCCCCACTCCGCACCCCCACTCCCCACCCCCACTCCCCACTCCCCTCATCCACTACCCTACCCAACTCCACTACCCCACTCCCATCCCCCATTCCCCTCCCCCACTCCCCTACACCACTCCCCTCCCCCACTCCCCTACCCCACTCCCCTACCCCACACCCCTACCGCACTCCACTACCGCTCTCCACTCCCCCACTCCCCTATCGCACTCCCCTTCCGCACTCCCCTTCACATCTCCCCGATCCCACTCCCCGACCCCACTCCCTGACCCCACTCCCCGGCCCCTCTCCCCGGCCCCACTCCCCAGCCCCACTCCCCAGCCCCACGCCCCAACTCCCCTCCCCAACCACCCTCCCCAACGCCCATCCCTCGCTCCCCTCCCCCGTCCCCTCCGCCACTCCCCTCCCCCGCTGCACTCCCCCGCTCCCCTCCCCCACTCCCCTCCCCCACACCCCTCGTCAACTCCCCTCCCCCACTCCCCTCCCCCACTACCCTCCCCCACTCCCCTACTCCGCTCCCGTAACCCACTCCCCTCCCCCACGCCCCTCGTCAACCCCCTCCCCCACTCCCCTCCCCCACTCCCCTCCCCAACTCCCTTCCGCCACTCTCCTCCCACACTCTACTCCCTCTCTCACCTCCCCAGATCCCCTCCCCCGCTCCCCTCCCCCGCTCCCCTCCCACACTAACCTCCCCCACACCCCCCCGCACTCCGCTCCCCTCAGACACTCCCCTCCCCCTCCCTCCTCCGCCACTCTCCTCCCCAACACCCCTCCCCAACTCCCCTCCCCCACTCCCCTCCCCCACCCCTCCCCTGCTCCACTCCCCTACACAACTCTCCTCCCCCACTCCGCATCCCTGCACCTCCTCACTGCCCTCCCGTACCACACTCCTCACCCCCACTCCACTCCCCCACTCTACTCCCCCACTCCACTCCCCCACTCCACTCCCCCACTCCCCACTCCCCATCCCCTCCACCACTCCTCTACCCCACCCCACTCCCCTCCCCCACTCCCCTGCCCCACTCCCCTCCCCCACTCCCATACCTAACTCCCATCCACAACTCCCCTACACCACTCCCCTACCCCACTCCGCTCCCCAAATCCGCTCCCCCACTCCACTCCCGACACCCCTCCCCAACTCTCCTACCTCACACCCCTCCCCCACTCCCCTTCCCTCCACCTCCTCACTGCCCTCCACAACCCAACTCCCCTACCCCACACACGTCCCCAACTCCAGTCACCCACTCCCCTTCCCTCCACCTCATCACTGCACTCCCCAATCCCATTCCCCTATCCCACTCCCCGAGCCCACCCCGTCCCACACTCACCTCCCCCCACTCCAGTCCACCTCTGTGCTTCCCTGCACCTCTTCACTGCCCTCCCCTACCACACTCCCATCCCTCACTACCCTCACGCACACCCCTACCACACTCCCCTACACCACTCCCCTCCCCCACTCCACTCCTGCACTCCCCTCCACCAATCCCCTACCCCACTCCCCATCACCACACACCAACCCCACTCCCCTACCCCACTCACCTCCCCCACTCCGCTAACCCACTCCCCTCCCCCGCTCCCCTCCCCACTCCCCTCCCCCACTCCCCTCCCCCACTCTGACCCACAACCCTCCCCCCTTCACCTCCCCCACTCCCCTCGCCCACTCCCCTCGCCCACTCCCCTCCCCCACTCCCCTCCCCCACTCCCCTCCCCTCCCCCTCACCCCTCCCCCACTCCCGTCCCCCACTCCCCTCCCGTCCAACACTCCGCTTCCCTACACCTCCTCACTGCCCTCCCCTACCACACTCCCATCCCCCACTCCGCTCCCCAACTCTCCTACCTCACACCCCTCCCCCACTCCCCTTCCCTCCACCTCCTCACTGCCCTCCTCAACCCAACTCCCCTACCCCACACACTTCCCCAACTCGACTCACCCACTCCCCTTCCCTCCACCTCCTCACTGCGCTCCCCGATCCCACTCCCCTATCCCACTGCCCTATCCGACTCCCCTATCCCACTCCACTATCCCACTGCCCTATCCGACTCCACTTTCCCACTTCCCTACCCCACTCCCCTAACTCACTCCCCTCCCCAACTCCACTATCCCTCTCCACTCCACCATTCCCCTAACCCCCTCCCCTAGCCAACCCCTCCCACACTCCCCTCCCCCCACTCCAGTCCCCTGCATCTCTTCACTGCCCTCCCCAACACACTCCCATCCCCCACTACGCTCCCGCATTCCCCTACCCCACTCCCCTACCGCACTCCCCTCCACAACTCCCCTACACCACTCCAAATCACCACTCCTTTCCCCCACTCCCTAACTCAACTCCCCTCCCCACTCCCCTAAACCACTCCCCTTCCCGCTCCCCTCCCCCACTCCCCTCCCACACTCCCCTCCCCCACTCCCCTCCCCCACTTCCATCACAAACTCCCCTACCCCACTCCCCTACTCCGCTCCTCTGCACTACACCCCTCCCTCACATCCCTCCCCCACACCCCTCCCCCACACCCCTCGTCAACTCCCCTCCCACACTCCCCTCCCCCACTCCCCTCCCCCACTCCCCTCCCTCACGCCCTCCACCACTCTCCTACCACACTCTACTCCCTCAGTCACCTCCCCAACTCCACTCCCCCGCTCCCCTCCCACACTCTCCTCCCGAACACCCCTCCCCCACTCCCCTCCCCCAGCCCCTCCCCCACTCCACTCTCCTCACCCACTCCCATCCCCCTCTCCCCTCCCCCACTCCCGTCCACCACTCCGCATCCCTGCACCTCCTCACTGCCCTCCCGTACAACACTCCCCTCCCCCACTCCCTTACTCCAATCTCATACCCCACTCCACTCCCCCACTCCCATACCTCACTCCCCTCCATAACTCCCCTACCCCGCTCCCCTGCCTCACTCCCCCACTCCCCCACTCCGCTCCCCCACTCCGCACCCCCACTCCCCCACTCCGCACCCCCACTCCCCTCCCCCACTCCCCTCACCCACTACCCTCCCACACTCCCCTCCCCCACTCCCCTAAACCACTCCCCTTCCCACTCCCCTCCCCCACTCCCCTCCCACACTCCCCTCCCCCACTCCCCTCCCCCACTTCCATCACAAACTCCCCTACCCCACTCCCCTACTCCGCTCCTCTCCAACACACCCCTCCCTCACATCCCTCCCCCACACCCCTCCCCCACACCCCTCGTCAACTCCCCTCCCACACTCCCCTCCCCCACTCCCCTCCCCCACTCCCCTCCCTCACGCCCTCCATCACTCTCCTACCACACTCTACTCCCTCAATCACCTCCCCAACTCGCCTACCCCGCTCCCCTACCCCACTCCCCCACTCCACCACACCGCTCCCCCAATCTGCACCCCCGCTCCCCACCCCACTCCCCTCACACACTACCCTACCCAACTCCACTACCCCACTCCCATCCCCCATTCCCCTCCCCCACTCCCCTACCCCACTCCCCTACCGCACACCACTACCGCTCTCTACTCCCCCACTCCCCTATCGCACTCCCCTCCACATCTCCCCGATCCCACTCCCCGACCCCACTCCTCGACCCCACTCCCCGACCCCACTCCCCGACCCCACTTCCCAGCCCCACTCCCCAAACCTCACTCCCCAAACCCCACTCCCCAAACCCCACTCCACCAACCCCACTCCTCCAACACCACTCCCCCAACCCCACTCCCCAACCCCACTCCCCTCACCCACTCCCTGACATCACACCCGCTGCCCCACTCCCCTTCCCCACTCCCTGACACCTCACCCGCTGCCTCACTCCCCTGCCCCAGTCCCCTGCCCCAGACCCCTGCTCCACTCCCCTGCTCCACTCCCCTGACCCACTCCCCTGCCCCACTCCGCTACCCCACTCTGCTACCCCACTCCGCTACCCCACTCCGCTCCCCCACTCTCCTCCCCTCCCGCAGTCCGCTCCCCAACTTTCCTAGCCCACTCCCCTCCCCTCCACCTCCTCACTGCCTTCCACTACCCAACTCTCCTACCTGACACACCTCCCCCACTCCACTCCCCAACTCCCATTCCCTCCACTCCCCTCCCCCACTCCACTCACCTCACAAAGCCCCCACTCACTGACGCCACTCCCCTACCCATTCCTTGTCCCCCACCCCCTCGCTCACTCCCCTACCGCACTCACAAACCCCACTCCCCTCTTCCACTCCTCCACCCCACTCCCTGCCCCCTCTCCTCTCCGAAAATCCCCTTCCCCCTCCCCCTCCCCAACTCCCCTCCCCAACGCCCCTCCCTCGCACCCCTCCCCCGCTCCCCTCCACCACTACCCTGCCCCGCACCCCTCCCCCGCTCCCCTCCCCCACACCCCTCGTCAACTCCCCTCCCCCACTCCCCTCCCCCACTCCCGTAACCCACTCCCCTCCCCCACACCCCTCGTCAACCCCCATCCCCCACTCCACTCCCCCACTCCCCTCCCCCTCTCCCCTACCCCTTCCCCTCCCCAACTCCCTTCCGCCACTCTCCTCCCACACTCTACTCCCTCTCTCACCTCCCCAGATCCCCTCCCCCGCTCCCCTCCCACACTAACCTCCCCCACACCCCTCCGCACTCCGCTCCCCTCCGACACTCCGCTCCCCCTCTCTCCTCCGCCACTCTCCACCCCAACACCCCTCCCCCACTCCCCTCCCCCACTCCCCTCGCCCACTCCCCTCCCCCCACTCCCCTCCCGCACTCTCCTCACCCACTCCGGATCCCTGCACCTCCTCACTGCCCTCCCGTACAACACTCCCCACCACCACTCCACTCCCCCACTCCCCTCCCCCACTCCCCTCCCTCCCCCTCACCCCTCCCCCACTCCCGTCCCCCACTCCCCTCCCGTCCAACACTCCGCTTCCCTACACCTCCTCACTGCCCTCCCCTACCACACTCCCAACCCCCACTCCACTCCCCAACTCTCCTACCTCACACCCCTCCCCCACTCCCCTTCCCTCCACCTCCTCACTGCCCTCCTCAACCCAACTCCCCTACCCCACACACTTCCCCAACTCGACTCACCCACTCCCCTTCCCTCCACCTCCTCACTGCGCTCCCCGATCCCACTCCCCTATCCCACTCCCCTATCCCACACCCCTATCCCACTCCACTATCCCACTGCCCTATCCGACTCCACTTTCCCACTTCCCTACCCCACTCCCCTAACTCACTCCCCTCCCCAACTCCACTACCCCTCTCCACTCCACCATTCCCCTAACCCCCTCCCCTAGCCAACCCCTACCACACTCCCCTCCCCCCACTCCAGTCCCCTGCATCTCTTCACTGCCCTCCCCAACACACTCCCATCCCCCACTACGCTCCCGCATTCCCCTACCACACTCCCCTACCGCACTCCCCTCCACAACTCCCCTACACCACTCCAAATCACCACTCCTTTCCCCCACTCCCTAACTCAACTCCCCTCCCCACTCCCCTAAACCACTCCCCTTCCCACTCCCCTCCCCCACTCCCCTCCCACACTCCCCTCCCCCACTCCCCTCCCCCACTTCCATCACAAACTCCCCTACCCCACTGCCCTACTCCGCTCCTCTGCACCACACCCCTCCCTCACATCCCTCCCCCACACCCCTCCCCCACACCCCTCGTCAACTCCCCTCCCACACTCCCCTCCCCCACTCCCCTCCCCCACTCCCCTCCCTCACGCCCTCCACCACTCTCCTACCACACTCTACTCCCTCACTCACCTCCCCAACTCCACTCCCCCGCTCCCCTCCCACACTCTCCTCCCGAACACCCCTCCCCCACTCCCCTCCCCAGCCCCTCCCCCACTCCACTCTCCTCACCCACTCCCATCCCCCTCTCCCCTCCCCCACTCCCGTCCACCACTCCGCATCCCTGCACCTCCTCACTGCCCTCCCGTACAACACTCAGCTCCCCCACTCCCCTACTCCAATCTCATACCCCACTCCACTCCCCCATTCTCGTACCCCACTCCACTCCCCCACTGCCATACCTCACTCCCCTCCACAACTCCCCTACCCCGCTCCCCTACCCCACTCCCCCACTCCCCCACTCCGCTCCCCCACTCTGCACCCCCGCTCCCCACCCCACTCCCCTCACACACTACCCTACCCAATTCCACTACCCCACTCCCATCCCCCATTCCCCTCCCCCACTCCCCTACCCCACTCCCCTACCGCACACCACTACCGCTCTCCACTCCCCCACTCCCCTATCGCACTCCCCTCCACATCTCCCCGATCCCACTCCCCGACACCACTCCTCGACCCCACGCCCCGACCCCACTCCCCGACCCCACTCCCCAGCCCCACTTCCCAAACCTCACTCCCCAAACCCCACTCCCCAAACCCCACTCCACCAACCCCACTCCCCCAACCCCACTCCCCCAACCCCACTCCCCAACCCCACTCCCCTCACCCACTCCCTGACATCACACCCGCTGCCCCACTCCCCTTCCCCACTCCCTGACACCTCACCCGCTGCCTCACTCCCCTGCCCCAGTCCCCTGCCCCAGACCCCTGCTCCACTCCCCTGCTCCACTCCCCTGACCCACTCCCCTGCCCCACTCCGCTACCCCACTCTGCTACCCCACTCCGCTACCCCACTCCGCTCCCCCACTCTCCTCCCCTCCCGCAGTCCGCTCCCCAACTTTCCTAGCCCACTCCCCTCCCCTCCACCTCCTCACTGCCTTCCACTACCCAACTCTCCTACCTGACACACCTCCCCCACTCCACTCCCCAACTCCCATTCCCTCCACTCCCCTCCCCCACTCCACTCACCTCGCCAAGCCCCCACTCACTGACGCCACTCCCCTACCCATTCCTTGTCCCCCACCCCCTCCCTCACTCCCCTACCGCACTCACAAACCCCACTCCCCTCTTCCACTCCTCCACCCCACTCCCTGCCCCCTCTCCTCTCCGAAAATCCCCTTCCCCCTCCCCCTCCCCAACTCCCCTCCCCAACGCCCCTCCCTCGCACCCCTCCCCCGCTCCCCTCCACCACTACCCTGCCCTGCACCCCTCCCCCGCTCCCCTCCCCCACACCCCTCGTCAACTCCCCTCCCCCACTCCCCTCCCCCACTCCCGTAACCCACTCCCCTCCCCCACACCCCTCGTCAACCCCCATCCCCCACTCCACTCCCCCACTCCCCTCCCCCTCTCCCCTCCCCCACTCCCCTCCCCAACTCCCTTCCGCCACTCTCCTCCCACACTCTACTCCCTCTCTCACCTCCCCAGATCCCCTCCCCCGCTCCCCTCCCACACTAACCTCCCCCACACCCCTCCGCACTCCGCTCCCCTCCGACACTCCCCTCCCCCTCTCTCCTCCGCCACTCTCCACCCCAACACCCCTCCCCCACTCCCCTCCCCCACTCCCCTCGCCCACTCCCCTCCCCCCACTCCCCTCCCCTCCCCCCACTCCCCTCCCGCACTCTCCTCCCCCACTCCGGATCCCTGCACCTCCTCACTGCCCTCCCGTACAACACTCCCCACCACCACTCCACTCCCCCACTCCACTCCCCCACTCCACTCCCCCACTCCACTCCCCCTCTCCCCTCCCCCACTCCCCTCACCCCCTCCCCTCCCCCACTCCCCTCACCCCCTCCCCTCCCCCACTCCTCTACCCCACCCCACTCCCCTCCCCCACTCCCCTCCCCCACTCCCCTTCCCCACTCCCCTCCTCCACTGCACACCCCCACTCCCATACCTAACTCCCATCCACAACTCCCCTACCCCACTCCCCTACACCACTCCCCTCGCCCTCTCCCCTCCCCCTCACCCCTCCCCCACTCCCCTCCCCCACTCCCGTCCCCCACTCCCCTCCCGTCCAACACTCCGCTTCCCTGCACCTCCTCACTGCCCTCCCCCACCACACTCCTAACCCCCACTCCGCTCCCCAACTCTCCTACCACACACCCCTCCCCCATTCCCCTTCCCTCCACCTCCTCACTGCCCTCCACAACCCAACTCCCCTACCCCACACACGTCCCCAACTCCAGTCACCCACTCCCCTTCCCTCCACCTCCTCATTGCGCTCCCCTATCCCACTCCACTTTCCAACTTCCCTACCCCACGCCCCTAACTCACTCCCCTAGCCACACCGTCCCACACACCCCTCCCCCCACTCCAGTCCACCTCTGCGCTCCCCTGCACCTCTTCACTGCCCTCCCCTACCACACTCCCATCCCCCACTACGCTCCCGCATTCCCCTACCCCACTCCCCTACCGCACTCCCTTCCTCAATTCCCCTACCCACACCCCTACCCACTCCCCGAAACCACTCCCCTTCCCCCTCCCTTTCCCCTCCCCTCCCCCACTCCCCTGCCCCAATCCCCTCCCCCACTCCCGTCCTCCACTCCCCTCCCCCACTCCCATCACAAACACACCTACCCCACTCCCCTACTCCGCTCCCCTCCCCCACGCCCCTCCCCCACACCACTTCCCCACACCCCTCGTCAACTCCTCTCCCACACTCCCCTCCCCCACTCCCCTCCCTCACGTCCCTCCGCCACTCTCCTACCACACTCTACTTCCTCACTCACCTCCCCAACTCCCCTCCCCCGCTCCCCTCCCACACTAACCTCCCACACACCCCTCCCCACTCCCCTCCCCTCCGACACTCCCCTCCCCCTCTCTCCTCCGCCACTCTCCTCCTGAACACCCCTCCCCCACTTCCCTCCCCCACCTCCTGCCCCACTCCACTCTCCTCACCCATTCCCATCCTCCACTCCCCTCCCCCACTCCCGTCCAACACTCCGCATCCCTGCACCTCCTCACTGCCCTCCCGTACCATACTCCCCTCCCCCACTCCCCTACCCTACTCTCGTACCCCACTCCACTCCCCCACTCTCGTACCCCACTCCACTCCCCCACTCCCATACCTCACTCCCCTTCACAACTCCCCTACCCCGCTCCCCTACCCCTCTCCCCTACCCCGATCCCCCACTCCGCTCCCCCACTCCGCACCCCCACTCCTCATCCCCACTCCGCACCCCCACTCGCCACCCCCACTCCCCTGCCCCACTCCCCTCACCCACTCCCTGACACCTCACCCGCTGCCCCAACCCCCTGCCCCACTCCCCTGCTCCACACCCCTGCCCCACTCCCCTGCCCCACTCCGCTACCCCACTCCGCTACCCCACTCCGCTACCCCACTCTGCTACCCCACTCTGCTACCCCACTCCGCTACCCCACTCCGTTACCCCACTCCGCTACCCCACTGCGCTACCCCACTCCGCTCCCCCACTCCCCTCCCCTACCGCTGTCCGCTCCCCAACTTTCCTAGCCCACTCCCCTCCCCTCCACCTCCTCACTGCCTTCCACTACCCAACTCTCCTACCTCACACACCTCCCCCACTCCACTCCCCAACTCCCATTCGCTCCACTCCCCTCCCCCACTCCACTCCCCTCTCCAAGCCCCCACTCACTGACGCCACTCCCCTACCCATTCCCTGTCCCCCACTCCCCTCCCTATTCCCTGTCCCCCACTCCCCTCCCTCACTCCCCTACCGCACTCACAAACCCCACTCCCCTCTCCCACTCCTCCACCCCACTCCCTTCCCCCTCTCCTCTCCGCTAATCCCCTTCCCCCTCCCCCTCCCCAACTCCCCTCCCCAACGCACCTCCCCCGCTCCCCTCCCCCACTCCCCTCCCCCGCACCACTCGTCAACTCCCCTCCCCCACTCCCCTACTCCACTCCCCTCATTCCACTCCCCTCCGCAACACCCCTCGTCAACTCCCCTCTGCCACACCACTCGTCAACTCCCCTCCCCCACTCCCCTCATCAACTCCCCTCCCCCACTCCCCTCCTACACTCCCCTACCAGCTCCCCTCACCCGCCCCCTCCCCCACTCCCCTCCCCCACTCCCCTCCCCCTCTCCCCTCCCCCTCTCTCCTCCCCCTCTCTCCTCCCCCACTCTCCCCTCCCCCCCACTCTCCTCCCCCACTCTCCCCTCCCCCACTCTCCTCCCCCACTCTCCCCTTCCCCACTCTCCTCTCCCTCACTCTCCCCTCCCCCACTCTCCCATCCCCCCTCTCCTCCCCCACTCTCCTCCCCCACTCCCCTCCCCCTCTCCCCTCCCCCACTCCCCTCCCCCACTCCGCTCCCCAACTCTCCTACCTCACACACCTCCGCCGCTCCCCTTCCCTCCACAACCCACCTCCCCTACCCCGCACACGTCACCCGCTCCACTTTCACACTCCCCTTCCGAACTCCGCTACTACACTCCCCAACTCTGCTACCCCACTCCCCTCCCCCATTCCCCTAACCCCTTCCCCTAGCACACCCCCTCCAACACTCCCCTCCCCCTCTCCAGTCCACCTCTGCGCTTCCCTGCACCTCTTCACTGCCCTCCCCTACCACACTCCCATCCCCCACACCCCTCTCACACTAACCTCCCCCACTCCCCTCCCAACTCCCCTCGCCCACTCCCCTACCACACACCCCTACCCAACTCCGCTTACCTCCACCTCCTCACTACCCTACTCTACCACACTCCCATCCCAAACTACCGTCCCCCACTCCCCAACCGCACACCCCTCCACAACACCCCGACCACACACCCCTACCCAACACCCCTACCCCACTCCCCTACCCCATTCCACTACCCCAGTCCCGTTGCCAATCCCCTACCTCACTCGCCTCCCACACTTCCCTACCCACCTCTCCTAACCCCTTCTCCCCTTCCTTCTCCTCCTGACTGCTCTCCCCTACCCAACTCCCCAACGCCACTGCCCTCCCCCACTCCCCACGTTACTCCCCTTAACTCCACCTCATCACTGCCCTCCCCTACCCCACACCCCTCCCCACTCCCCTCCCCACTCCCCTCCCCACTTCCCTCCCCCACTCCCCTCCACATTCTCCTACCTCACTCCCCACCCCATACCCCTACCTCACTCCACTCCCCCACTCACATAACACACACCCCTCCCCCACTCCCCTCCCCCACTCCCCTCTCCCACTTTTCTCCGACCCAACTCCACTCCCCACTCCCCTTCCCTCCACCTCCTGACTGCACACCCCTACCAGACTCCACGACACCACTCTGCACCCCCACTCCCCTCCTCTACGCCCCTACCCCACCGCACATCCCTCCCAAACTCCCCTACCAGACGCCCTCCCCCACTCCCCTCCCCCTCTCCCCTCCCCAAATCGCCTCCCCCAGTCCCCTTACCAAATCGCCTCCCCCGCTCCGCTTCCCTCCACCTCCTTACAGCCCTCCTCTACTCCACTCCCCTACAACACTCTGATCCCCCACTAGCCCCACCAATCCCCTACCCCGCTTCTCTCCAAAACTCCCCTACCCACTCCCCACCCCCACTCACCTACACCACTTCCCTCTCCCACTCCCTGACATAACTCCCCTACCCCACTCCCCTACCCCACTCTCTTACCCCACTCCCCTTCCCTCCACCTCCTCACTGCACTCCAGTACCCAACTCCCCGACGCCACTGCCCTCCCCCACTCCCCACGACACTCCTCCACTGCCCTACCTCGCTCCATTCCCCCAGTTACCACCCCCACTACCTTACCCCACTCCCCTCAACACTCCCCTCCCCAATCCCCTCCCCACCCCGGTCCCCACTTCCCTCCCCCACTCCCCCACCATACTCACCTAACACACACCCTACCCCACTCCACTCCCCCATTCCCCCTCCCACTCCCCTTCCCTCCATCTCCTCACTGCACCCCTACCCAACTCCCCTCCCCACTCCCCTTCCCTCCACCTCCTTACAGCCCACCCCTACCACACTTCCCGACACAACACTGCACCCCCACCCCCTCCTCCACTACCCCACCGCACCTCCCTCCCAAACTCCCCTTCCAGACGCCCACCCCCACTACCCTCCCCCAAACCTCTCCCCACACCCCTCCCCCACTCCCCTCCCCTACTCCCCTCCCCCACTCCCCTCCCCCACTCCCCTCCCCCAATCCGCACCCCCACTCCCCAAGCCCACTCCCCTCCCCAACTCCCCTCCCCAACTCCCCTTCCCTCCACCTCCTTCCAGCGCTCCCCTACTCCACTCCCCTACACCACTCTGATCCCCCACTAGCCTCACCACTCCCCTACCCTACTCCCCTCCAAAACTCCCATACCCTCTCCCCACCCCCACTCACCTACACCACTCCCCTAACCCACTCCCTGTCCCCCACTCTCCTCCCCCACTCCCCTCCCCAACTCCCCTCGCCCAGTCTCCTCCCACACTCCCCTCCCTCACTGCCCTCCAACTCCCCTACAACTCTAACCTCCCCCACTCCCCTCCGCACTCTCCTCCGCACTCCCCTCCCCACTCCCCTCCCTCACTCCCCTCCCCCACTCCCCTCCTCACTCACTTCCCACACTAACCTTCCCCACTCGCTCCCCCACGCCCCTCCCCACTCACCTCCCACACTAACCTCCCCCACTCGCCTCCCCACTCCCCTCCCCACTCCCCTCCCGCTCTTGCCTCCCCCAATCCCCTCCCCCACTCCCAAACTCCCCTCCCCCACTCCCCTCACTCACTAATCTCCCCCACTCCCCTCCCAACTCCCCTCGTCCACTCCGCTACCCCACTCCGCTTACCTCCACATCCTCACTGCACGACTCCACCACACTCCCATCCCCCACTACCCTCCCCCACTACCCTCCCCCACTCCCCAACTGCACTCCCCTCCACAACACCCCTACCCCTCTCCCCTACCCCAAACCCGACCCCACACCCCTACCCCACACCCCTACCCTACTCCCCTACCCCAGTCCATTACCCCAGTCCCATCGCCAATCTCCTCTCTCACACCCCACCCATACTCCCATACCCACCTCTCCTACCCCACTCCCCTACCCCACTCCCCTTCCCGCCACATCCTCACTTCACTCCAGCACCCAGATCCCCTACGCCACTGCCCTCCCCCACTGCCCTACCTCACTCCACTCCACCAGTTACCCCTCCCACTACCTTACCCCACTCCCCTCCCCACTCCCCTCCCCACTTCCATCCCCACTTCCCTCCCCCACTCCCCTCCCCTTTCTCCTACCACACTCCCCACCCCATACCCATACCCCACTCCCCTCCCCCACTGCCCTACCTCACTCCACTCCCCCAGTTAACGCACCCACTACCTTACCCCACTCCCCTCCCCACTCCACTCCAAACGTCCCTCCCCCACTCCCCTCCCCATTCCCCTACCTCACTCCCCACCCATACCCATACCTCAATCCCCTCTCCCACTCCCCTTCCCTCCATCTCCTCACTGCCCCCCTACCAAACCCCCCTCCCCACTCCCCTTCCCTCCACCTCCGAACAGCATACCCCGACCACACTCCCCGACACCACTCTGCACCCCCACCCCCTCCTCCACTCCACTACCCCACTGCACTTCCCTCCCAAACTCCCCTACCATACGCCCTCACCCACGCCCCTCCCCCAGGCCCCTCTCCCACGCCCCTCTCGCACTCTGCTCCCCAACTGTCCTCCCCAACTCCCATCCCCCACTATCCACCCCTCCCCAACTCCCCTACCACAATGCCCTACACCACGCCCCTCCCCAACTCCCCTCCCCAACTGTCCTTCCCTCCACCTCCTTACATCCCTCCCCTACTCCACTCCCCTACACCACTCCCGTACCCTCTCCCCACACCACTCACCTACACCACTCCACTAACCCACTCCCTGTCCCCAATCCCCTCCCTCACCCCAGTCCCCCACTCACCTCCCCAACACCCATCACTCACTCCCCTACAAACTACGCTCCCCAACTCCACTACCGCACTGCCCTCCCCCACTCCCCGCCACAACTCCCCTCCCCCACTCCACACCTCCCCTACCCACTCCCCGCCCCCACTGCCCTACCTCACTCCACTCACCCAGTTACCGCCCCCACTACCTTGCCCCACTCCCCTCCCCACTCCCTTCCCCCACTCGCCTCCCCATACCCCTACCTCACTCCACTCCCCCACTCCCCTACCCCACTCACTTAACACACACCCCTCCCCCACTCCCCTCCCCCATTCCCCTCTCCCACCCCCTTCCCTCCATCTCCTCACTGCCCCACTACCCAAATCCCCTCCCCACTCCCCTTCCCTCCACCTCCTTTCAGCCCACCCCTACCACACTCCCCGACACCACTCTGCACCCCCACCCCCTCCTCCACTCCCCTACCCCACTACCCCACCGCACTTCCCTCCCAAACTCCCCTACCAGACGCCCTCCCCCACTCCCCTCCCCCACACCCATCCCCACACCCCTTCCCCACTCCCCCACTCCACTCGCCCACTCCCCTCCCCCACTCCACCTCCCCCACACCCCTCGCCCACTACACTACCGCTATGGCCTACCCCACGCCCCTCCACAACTCCCCTCCCCAACTCCCCTTCCCTCCATCTCCTGACAGTCCTCCCCTACTCCACTCCCCTACACCACTCTGCTCCCCCACTAGCCCCACCACTCCCCTACCCCACTCCCCTCCAAAACTCCCATAACCTCTCCCCACCCCCACTCACCTACACCACTCCCCTAACCCACTCCCTGTCCCTCAATCCATTCCCTGACTACCCAAACCCCACTCTCCTCCCCCACGCACCTCCCCAACTCCCCTCCTCCACACCTCGACCTCACTCTCCACCCCTCTCCTCGAGGCAACACCCCTCCCGCACACCTCGCCCCACTCCCTGCCTCAACTCCCCCACCCCACACAACCCTCCCCCACTCCCCTCCACCACTCCCCTCCCCCACTCCCCTCCCCCACTCCCCTCCCAAACTCCCCTCCCCCACACCCCTCCTCAACTCCCCTAACTCCCCTTCCCCACTCCCCTCCACCACTCCCCTCCCCAACTCCCCTCCCCCACTCAACTCCCCTACCACGCACTCTTCCCCACACTCCTCCCCACACCCCTCCCCTACTCCCCACTCCCACTCCCCTCCCCCACTCCCCTCCCCCACTCCCCTCCCCACTGCCCTCCCCCAAATCCTCCACCACACTCCCCTCCCACACTCCCCTCCCCCAAATCCCCTGCCCCAATTCCCCTACCACACTCCCATCCCCCACTCCCATCCCCCACTACCCTCCCCAACTACCCTCCCCCACTACCCTCTCCCACTCCACTACCCCACTCCACTCCCCCACTCCACTCCCCCACTCCACTCCCCCCTCCCCACCCCCACTCTCCTCCCCCACTCCCCTCCCCCACTCCCCTCCCGCACTCCCCTCCCCCACTCCCCTCCCCACTCTCCTCCTCCACTCTCCTCCCCACTCTCCTCCCAAACTCTCCTCCCCCACTCCCCTCACCTAATCCCCTACCCCACTCCAATACGCCACTCCCCTACTCCACTCCCCTACTGCGCTCCACTCCCCCACACCCCTCCTCAACTCCCCTCCCTCACTCCCCTAACCCACTACCCTCTCCAACACTTCTCCCCCACTCCCCGCCCCCACTCCCCTCCCCACTCCCCTCCCCCACTCCCCTCCCCCACTCCCCCACTCCCCCACTCCCCTCCCACACTAACCTCCCCCACATTCCTCCCCACTGTCCTCCCCCACTCCCCTACCCCAAATCCCCTACCCCAAATCCCCTACCCGACTCCCCTACCCAACCCCCGTCACCACACCCCCTACCACACTCCCCTCCCCTCCCCACTCCGCTCCCCCACCCCCTCCCACACTAACCTCCCCCACACTCCTCCCCACACTCCTCCGCACACTCCTCCCTCACTACCCTCCCCACTGCCCTCCCCCACTCCCCTCCCCCAAATTCCGTACCCCAAATTCCGTACCCCAAATCCCCTACCCCAAATCCCCTACCCCAAATCCCCTCCCCCAAATCCCCACCCCCACTCCACTCGCATAACGCACTCCCCTCCACAACTGACCTACCCGACTCCCCTACCCAACCCCCCGTCAATACACCCCTACCACACTCCCCTCCCCAACTCCCCTACCCCACTCCCCTACCCCCTCCCAGACGGCACTCCCCTACTCCACTCCCCTACTTCACTCTGCACTCCACTCCCCTACTCCACTCCTCTCCCCCACACCCATCCTCAACTCCCCTCCCTAACACCCCTCCCCAACTCCCCTCCCTTACTCCCCTAACCCACTACCCTCCCCCATTTCCCTAACCCACTACCCTCCCCAACTCCCCTCCCCCACTCCCCTCCCCCGCTCCCCTCCCACACTAACCTCCCACACTAACCTCCCCCACACTAACCTCCCCCACACTCCTCCCCACACTCCTACCCACACTCCTCCCCAAAGTCCTCCCCCACGCCCCTACCCCAGGTCCCCAACCCCAAATCCCTTCCCCCAAATCCCTTCCCCCAAATCCCCTCCCCCAAATCCCCTCCCACAAATCCCCTCCCCCACTCCACCCGCATCCCGCACTCCCCTCCACAACTCCCCTACCCGACGCCCCTACCCAACCCCCCGTCACCACACCCCCTACCACACTCCCCTCCCCCACTCCCCTCCCCCACTCGCCTACCCCACTCCCGTACCCCACTCCCCTAACCCACTCCCCTACTCCACACCCCTACTCCACTCTACACTCCACTCCCATACTCCACTCCACTCCCCCACACCCCTCCTCAACTCCCCTCCCTAACCCCCCTCCCTAACACCCCTCCCCAACTCCCCTCCCTCCCTCCCCTAACCCACTACCTTCCCCCATTTCCCTAATCCACTACCCTCCACAACTCCCCGCCCCAACTCCCCTCCCCCACTCCTCTCCCCCACTCTCCTCCCCCAATCCCCTCACTCACTCCCCTCCCCCAAATCCCCTCCCCCACTCCCCTCCCCCAAATCCCCTACACCAAATCCCCTACCACACTCCCCTCTCCCAAATCCCCTGCCCCAATTCCCCTACCGCACTAACCTCCCCCACACTCCTCCCCACACTCCTCCACACACTCCTCCCCCACTCCCCTCCCCCACTGCCCTCCCCCACTCCCCTCCGCCAAATTCCGTACCCCAAATTCTGTACCCCAAATCCCCTACCCCAAATCCCCTACCCCCAATCCCCTCCCCCAAATCCCCTCCCACACTCCAATCGCATACCGCACTCCCCTCCACAACTCCCCGACCTGACTCCCCTACCCAACCCCCCGTCAATACACCCCTACCACACTCCCCTCCCCCACTCCCCTCCCCCACTCCCCTACCCCACTCCCCTACCCCACTCCCAGACCCCACCTCCCAACTCCACACCCCTACTTCACTCTGCACTCCACTCCCCTACTCCACTCCCCTCCCCCACTCCCCTACCCCACTCCCCTACCCCACTCCCAGACCCCACCTCCCAACTCCACACCCCTACTTCACTCTGCACTCCACTCCCCTACTCCACTCCTCTCCCACACACCCATCCTCAACTCCCCTCCCTAACTCCCCTCCCTAACACCCCTCCCCAACTCGCCTACCTCCCTCCCCTAACCCAATACCCTCCCCCATTTCCCTAACCCCCGACCCTCCCCAACTCCACTCCCCCACTCCCCTCGCACACTAACCTCCCACACTAACCTCCCCCACACTCCTCCCCACACTCCTCCCCACACCCCTCCCCAAAGTCCTCCCCAATCCCCAACCCCAACTCCCCTACCCGACTCCCCTACCCAACCCCCGTCACCACACCCCCTACCACACTCCCCTCCCCTCCCCACTCCGCTCCCCCACCCCCTCCCACACTAACCTCCCCCACACTCCTCCCCACACTCCTCCGCACACTCCTCCCTCACTACCCTCCCCACTGCCCTCCCCCACTCCCCTCCCCCAAATTCCGTACCCCAAATTCCGTACCCCAAATCCCCTACCCCAAATCCCCTACCCCAAATCCCCTCCCCCAAATCCCCACCCCCACTCCACTCGCATAACGCACTCCCCTCCACAACTGACCTACCCGACTCCCCTACCCAACCCCCCGTCAATACACCCCTACCACACTCCCCTCCCCAACTCCCCTACCCCACTCCCCTACCCCCTCCCAGACGGCACTCCCCTACTCCACTCCCCTACTTCACTCTGCACTCCACTCCCCTACTCCACTCCTCTCCCCCACACCCATCCTCAACTCCCCTCCCTAACACCCCTCCCCAACTCCCCTCCCTTACTCCCCTAACCCACTACCCTCCCCCATTTCCCTAACCCACTACCCTCCCCAACTCCCCTCCCCCACTCCCCTCCCCCGCTCCCCTCCCACACTAACCTCCCACACTAACCTCCCCCACACTAACCTCCCCCACACTCCTCCCCACACTCCTACCCACACTCCTCCCCAAAGTCCTCCCCCACGCCCCTACCCCAGGTCCCCAACCCCAAATCCCTTCCCCCAAATCCCTTCCCCCAAATCCCCTCCCCCAAATCCCCTCCCACAAATCCCCTCCCCCACTCCACCCGCATCCCGCACTCCCCTCCACAACTCCCCTACCCGACGCCCCTACCCAACCCCCCGTCACCACACCCCCTACCACACTCCCCTCCCCCACTCCCCTCCCCCACTCGCCTACCCCACTCCCGTACCCCACTCCCCTAACCCACTCCCCTACTCCACACCCCTACTCCACTCTACACTCCACTCCCATACTCCACTCCACTCCCCCACACCCCTCCTCAACTCCCCTCCCTAACCCCCCTCCCTAACACCCCTCCCCAACTCCCCTCCCTCCCTCCCCTAACCCACTACCTTCCCCCATTTCCCTAATCCACTACCCTCCACAACTCCCCGCCCCAACTCCCCTCCCCCACTCCTCTCCCCCACTCTCCTCCCCCAATCCCCTCACTCACTCCCCTCCCCCAAATCCCCTCCCCCACTCCCCTCCCCCAAATCCCCTACACCAAATCCCCTACCACACTCCCCTCTCCCAAATCCCCTGCCCCAATTCCCCTCCCGCACTCCCATCCTCCACTCCCCTCCCCCACTCCCCTCCCCCACTGCCCTCCCCCACTCCCCTCCCCCTCTCCACTCCCCCACTCTCCTCCCCCACTCCCCTCTTCCACTCCCCTACCCCACTCCCCTACCCCACTCCCCTGCCCCACTCCCCTACTCCACTCCCCTACACCACTCCCCTACTCCACTCCACTCCCTCACACCCCTCCTCAACTCCCCTCCCTAACTCCCCTCCCCCACTCCCCTCCCCCACTCCCCTCCACAATCCCCTCCCCCACTCCCCTCTCCCTCTCCCCTCCCACACTAACCTCCCACACTAACCTCCCCCACACTCCACCCCACACTCCTACCCACACTCCTCCCCAAAGTCCTCCCGCACTCCCCTACACCAGGTCCCCTACCCCAAATCCCTTCCCCCAAATCCCCTCCACCAAATCCCCTCCCCCAAATCCCCTCCCCCACTCCACCCGCATACCACACTCCCCTCCACAACTCCCCTTCACAACTCCCCTACACGACTCCTCTACCCAACCCCCGTCACCGCACCCCCTACCACACTCCCCTCCCCCACTCCCCTCCCCAACTCCCCTACCCCACTCCCCTACTACACTCACATACTCCACTCTACACTCTACTCCCATACTCCACTCCACTCCCCCACACCCCTCCTCAACAACCCTCCCTAACTCCCCTCCCTAACACCCCTCCCCAACTCCCCTCCCTCCCTCCCCTAACCCACTACACTCCCCCATTTCTCTAACCGACTACCCTCCCCAGCTCCCCTCCCCCTCTCCCCTCCCCCACTCCCCTCCCCCACTCCGCTCCCACACTAACCTCCCACACTAACCTCCCCCACACTAACCTCCCCCACACTCCTACCCACACTCCTCCCCAAAGTCCTCCCCCACTCCCCTACCGCAAGTCCCCTACCCCAAATCCCTTCCCCCAAATCCACTCCCCCAAATCTCCTCCCCCAAATAACCTCCCCCACTCCACCCGCATACCGCACTGCCCTCCACAACTCCCCTACCCGACTCCCCTACCCAACCCCCCGTCACCACACCCCCTACCACACTCCCCTCCCCCACTCCGCTCTCCCACTCCCCTCCCACATTAACCTCCCCCACACTCCTCCCCCACTCCCCTCCCCCACTCCCCTCCCCCACTCCCCTCCCCCAAATTCCGTACCCCAAATTACGTACCCCAATTCCCCTACCCCAAATCCCCTACCCCAAATCCCCTCCCCCAAATCCCCTCCCCCACTCCACTATAAACCGCACTCCCCTCCACAACTCCCCTACCCGACTCCCCTACCCAACCCCCCGTCACTACACCCCTACCACACTCCCCTCCCCCACTCGCCTCCCCCACTCCCCTCCCCCACTCCCCTATCCCACTCCCCTACCCCACTCCCAGACCCCACTCCCCTACTCCACTCTGAACTCCACTCCCCTACTCTACTCCACTCCCCCACATCCCACCTCAACTCCCGTCCCTAACTCCCCTCCCTAACGCCCCTCCCAAACTCCCCTCCCTCACTCCCCTAACCCACTACCCTCCCCCATTTCCCTAACCCACTACCCTCCCCAACTCCCCTGCCCACTCCCCTCCCCCACTCTCCTCCCCCACTCCCCTCCCACACTAACCTCCCACACTAACCTCCCCCACACTCCTCCCCACACTCCTCCCCACTCTCCTCCCCAAAGTCCTCCCCCACTCCCCTACCCCAGGTCCCCTACCCCAAATCCCTTCCCCCAAATCCCCTCCCCCAAATACCCTCCCCCACTCCACCCGCATACCGCACTCCCCTCCACAACTCTCCTACCCGACTCCCCTACGCAACCGTCCGTCACCACACCCCCTACCACACTCCCCTCCCCCACTCCCCTCCCCCTCTCCCCTCCCACACTAACCTCCTCCACACTCCTCCCCACACTCCTCCGCACACTCCTCCCCTACTCCCCTCCCCCACTCCCTTCCCCCACTCCCCTACCCCAAATTCCGTACCCCAAATCCCCTCCCCCAAATCCCCTCCCCCACTCCACTCGCATACCGCAGTCCCCTCCACAACTCCCTTACCCGACTCCTCTACCCAACCCCCCGTCACCACACCCCTACCACACTCCCCTCCCCCACTCCCCTCCCCCACTCCCCTCCCCCACTCCCCTACCTCACTCCCCTCCCCCACTCCCCTAACCTACATCCCTACTCCACTCCCCGACCCCACTCCCTGACCCCACTCACCCTACCCCAGACACCACTCCCCATCCCACTCCACAACCCCACTCCCCCACTCCTCTACCCCACCCCCATGCCCCTCCCCTAATCCCCTCCCCTAATGCACTCCCCCACTCCTCTACCCCACTCTCCTCCCCTCTCCTCTACCCCACTCTCCTCACCTATCCTCTCCGCAACACCCCTCCCCCATTCCCCTCACTGACCGACCCACTCACCGACCCACTCACCCGACCCCACTCACCCGACCCCACTCACCCTACCCCACTCCCCACTCCCCATCCCACTCCACAACCCCACTCCCCCACTCCTCTACCCCACCCCCATGCCCCTCCCCTAATCCCCTCCCCTAATGCACTCCCCCACTCCTCTACCCCACTCTCCTCCCCTCTCCTCTACCCCACTCTCCTCACCTCCTCTCCGCAACACCCCTCCCCCATTCCCCTCCCCCACTCCACACCCCCACTCCACTCCCCCACTCCGCACCACCTCTCCCCTCCCCATTCCCCTCCCCACTCCTCTCCCCCACTCCCCTCCCACACTAACCACCAACACACTACGCCCCACTCCCCTCCACCACTGCCCTCTCCAAATCCCATCCCCCAAATCCCCTCCCCCAAATCCCCTACCCCAAATCCCCTCCCCCACTCGCCTACTGCTCTCCCCTCCACAACCCCCCTCCACAACTCCCATACCTGACTCCCCTACCCAACCCCCCGTCACCACTCCCCTCATCAACTCCCCTCCCTCACTCCCCTACCCCTCTCCCCGACCCCTCTCCCCGACCCCACTCCCCGACCCCAAACCCCGACCCCACTCCCAGACCCCACTCCCCGTCCCCCCTCCCCCACGCCCCTCCCCTAATCCCCTCCCCCACGCCCCTCCCTTAATCCCCTCCCCCACTCCTCTCCACCACTCCTCTCCACCACTCCTCTCCCACAGTCCCCTCCCCCACTCCCCTCCCCCAAATCCCCTCCCACAAATCCCCTCCCCCAAATCCCCTACCCCAAATCCCCTACCCCAAATCCCCTCCCCCACTCGCCTACTGCTCTCCCCTCCACAACCCCCCCCCACAACTCCCCGACCCGACACCCCTACCCCACTCCCCTACCCCACTTCCCTACCCCACTCCGCTCCCCAACTCTCCTACCCCACACTCCTCCCCGCTCACCTTCCCTTCACCTCCTCACTGCCCTCCACTACCCAAGTCCCCTACCCCAGACACATCTCCCACTCCACTCCCCCACTCCCCTTCCCTCCACCTCCTCACTGCGCTCCCCTCCCTCACTCCCCGTCCCCACTCCCCGACCCCACTCCCCGACCACACAACCCGACCCCACTCCCCCACGCCCGTCCCCCACGCCCTCCCCTAATCCCCTCCCCCACTCCTCTACCCCACTCTCCTCCCCTCTCCTCTCCGCAACACCCCTCCCCCACTCCTCTGCCCCACTCCTCTCCCCACTCCTCTTCCACACTCCCCTCCCCGCCTCAACTCCCCTGCCTCAACTCCCCTGCCTCAACTCCCCTCCTCAACTCCCCTGCATCACGCCCCTTCCCACTCCCCTCCCCACTCCCCTCCCCACTCCCCTCCCCACACCCCTCCCCCACTCCCCTCCCCCACTCCCCTCCCCACTCTCATTCCCCGTTCCTCTCCCCCACAACCCTCCCCCACTCCCCTCCCCCACTCCCCTCCCCCACTCCCAGGTTCCCACTCCCCTCCCCCACTCCTCTCCCCCACTCCACTCCACCACAACACCCCTCCCAAACTCCTCACCTCACTCCCTGCCTCAACTCCCCTCCCCAACCCCCCTACTTCACACCCCTACCCCACTCCCCTCCCCAACTCTCCTCCCACACTCCCCTCACCTAATCCCATACCCCACTCCCCTACTCCACCACCCCTCCCCCACTCCCCTCCTCAACTCCCCTTCCTCACTCCCCTTCCCCACTCCACTCCCTCACTCCCCTCCCCCACTCCCCTCCCTCACTTCCCTAACCCTCTACCCTCCCCAACCCTCCACCCATACTCCCCACCCCCACTCCCCTCCCCCACTCCCCTACCACACTAACCTCCCCCACACCCCTCCTCACACCCCTCCCCACTCCCCTCCCCCACTCCCCTCCCCCACTCCCCTCATCACTCCCCTCCCCCACTCCCCTCCCCCACTCCCCTCCCCAAATCCCCTACCCCAAAACCCCTACCGCACTCCCCTCCCCCACTCCCCTCCCCCACTCGGCTCCCCAACTCGCATCCCCCACTCGCCTCCCCCACTCCCCTACCCCACCCACTCCCCTCCCGTCCACCACTCCGATTCCCTGCACCACCTCGCTGCCCTCCCCTACCACACACCTATCCCCCACTACGCTCCCTCACTCACCTACCCCACTTCCCTACCCCGCTCCACTCCCCCACTCCTCTCCCCCAGTCCCCTCCCCCACTCCCCTCCCCCATTCCCCTACCCCAAATCTCCTCCCCCAAATCCCCTCCCCCAAATCCCCTACCCCAAATCCCCTCCCCCACTCACCTACTGCTCTCCCCTCCACAACCCCCCTCCACAACTCCCCTACCCGACTCCCCTACCCAAACCCACATCACCACACCCCTACCACACTCCCCTACCACACTCCCCTACCACACTCCCCTCCCCCACTCCGCTCCCCCACTCCGCTCTCCCACTCCCCTACCAAACTCCCGGGCACCACTTCCCTTCCCCACTCCCCTACCCCACTCCCCTACTCTACACCCCTACCCCACTCCGCTCCCCAACTCTCCTACCCCACACTCCTCCCCGCTCCCCTTCCCTCCACCTCCTCACTGCCCTCCACTACCCAACTCCCCTATCCCAGACACCTCTCCCACTCCACTCCCCCACTCCCCTTCCCTCCACCTCCTCACTGCGCTCCCCTCCCTCACTCCCCGACCCCACTCCCCTAACCCACTCCGCTCCCCAACTTTCCTAACCCACACTCCTCCCCCGCTCCCCTTCCCTCCACCACCTCACTGTCCTCCACTACACAACTGCCCTACCCCAGACACCTCCCCCACTCCACACCCCCACTCCCCTTCCCTCCACCTCCTCACTGCTCTCCCCTCCCCCACTCCCCGACCCCACTCCCCCACCCCTCTCCCCGACCCCTCTCCCCGACCCCACTCCCCGTACCCCCTCCCCCACGCCCCTCCCCTAATCTCCTCCCCACACGCCCCTCCCCTAATCCCCTCCCCCACTCCTCTACCCCACTCTTCTCCCCTCTCCTCTCCGCAACACCCCTCCCCCAATCCTCTCCCCCACTCCTCTCCCCCACTCCTCTCCCCCACTCCTCTCCCCCACTCCCCTCCCCCACTCCCCTCCCCCAAATCCCCTCCCCCAAATCCCCTACCCCAAATCCCCTACCCCAAATCCCCTCCCCCACTCGCCTACTGCTCTCCCCTCCACAAACCCCCTCCACAACTCCCCGACCCGACTCCCCTACCCGACTCCCTTACCCAAACCCCCGTCACCACTCCCCCACCACACTCCTCTACCACACTCCCCTACCACACTCCCCTCCCCCACTCCGCTCCCCAACTCCGCTCTCCCACTCCCCTACCAAACACCCGGGCACCACACCCCTACCCCACTCCCCTACCCCTCTCCCCTACCCCACTCCGCTCCCCAACTCTCCTACACTACACTCCTCCCCGCTCCTCTTCCCTCCACCTCCTCACTGCCCTCCACTACCCAACTCCCCTATCCCAGACACCTCTCCCACTCCACAGCCCCACTCCCCTTCCCTCCAGCTCCTCAGTGCGCTCCCCTCCCTCACTCCCCGACCCCACTCCCCGACCCCACTCCCCGACCTCACTCCCCGACCTCACAAACCGATCCCCACAACCCGACCCCACTACCCCACGCCCGTCCCCCACGCCTTCCCCTAATCCCTTCCCCCACTCCTCTACCCCACTCTCCTCCCCTCTCCTCTCCGCACACCTCTCCCCCACTCCTCTGCCCCACTCCTCTCTCGCACTCCTCTCCCATACTCCCCTGTCCGCCTCAACTCCCCTGCCTCAACTCCCCTCCTCAACCCTCCTGCCTCAACTCCCCTCCTCAACTCCCCTGCATCACGCCCCTCCCCACTCCCCTCCCCCACTCCCCTCCCCCACTCCCCTCTCCACTCCCCTCCCCCACACCCCTCCCCCACTCCCCTCCCCCACTCCCCTCCCCACTCCCATTCCCCATTCCCCTACCGCACAATCCTCCCCCACTCCCCTCCCCCACTCCCAGGTTCCCACTCCCTTACCCCACTCCCCTCCCCCACTCCCCTCCCCCACTCCCCTCCCCCACTCCCCTCCACCACAGCACCCCTCCCCCACTCCTCACCTCACTCCCTGCCTCAATTCCCCTCCCCCACTCCCCTACTCCACACCCCTACCCACTCCCCTCCCCAGCTCTGCTCCCCCACTCCCCTCAAGTATTCCCATACCCCACTCCCCTACTCCACCCCCCTACCACACTCCTTCTCCTCAACTCCTCTTCCTCACTCCCCTCCCCAACTCCCCTCCCTCACTCCCATCCGCCACTCCCCTCCCTCACCCCCTAAACCTCTACCCTCCTCAACTCTCCTCCCATACTCCCCTCCCCCACTCCCCTCCCCCACTCCCCTCCCCACTCCCCTACCACACTCCCCTACCACACTAACCTCCCCCACACCCCTCCCCTCTCCCCTCCCCCACTCCCCTCCCCCACTCCCCTCATCATTCCCCTCCCCCACTCCCCTCCCCAAATCCCCTACCCCAAAACCACTACCGCACTCCCCTCCCCCCTCCCCTCCCCCACTCGCCTCCCCCACTCGCTTCCCCCACTCCCCTACCCCACCCCCTCCCCCACTCCCCTCCCGTCCACCACTCCGATTCCCTGCATCACCTCACTGCCCTCCCCTACCACACACCTATCCCCCACTACGCTCCCTCACTCAGCTAGCCAACTTCCCTATCCCACTCCACTCCCCCACTCCTCTCCCACACTCACCTCCCCCACTCCCCACCCCCACTCCCCTCCCCACTCCCCTCCCCCAAATCCCCTACCCCAAATCCCCCACCCCAAATCCCCGACCCCAAATCCCCTCCCCCAAATCCCCTCCCCCACTCGCCTACTGCTCTCCCCTGCACAACAACCCTCCACAACTCCCCTACCCGACTCCTTTACCCAAACCCACGTCACAACACCCCTACCACACTCCCCTACCACACTCCCCTACCACACACCCCTACCACACTCCCCTCCCCAACTCTGCTCCCCCACTCCGCTCTCCCACTCCCCTACCAAACTCCCAGGCACCACACCCCTACCCCACTCCCATACCCCACTCCCCTACCCCACTCCCCTACCCCACTCCCCTACCTCACTCCCCTACCCCACTCCACTCCCCAACTCTCCTACCCCACTCTCCTCCCCGCTCCCCTTCCCTCCACCTCCTCACTGCCCTCCACTACCCAACTCCCCTACCCCAGACACATCTCCCACTCCACTCCCCCAATCCCCTTCCCTCCACCTCCTCACTGCGCTCCCCTCCCTCACTCCCCGACACCACTCCCCGACCCCACTCCCCGAACCCACTCGCCGACCCCACTCCCCGACCCAACACCCCGACCTCACACCCCGACCCCACTCCCCGACCCCACAACCCGACCCCACTCCCCCACGCCCGTCCCCCACGCCGTCCCCTAATCCCCTCCCCCACTCTTCTACCCCACTCCTCTCCCCCACTCCTCTCCCCACTCCTCTCCCACACTCCTCTCCCCGCCTCAACTCCCCTGCCTCAACTCCCCTCCTCAACTCCCCTGCATCACGCCTCTCCCCACTCCCCTCCCCACTCCCCTCCCCACTCCCCTCCCCCACACCCCTCCCCCACTCCCCTCCCCCACTCCCCACCCCCACTCCCCTCCCAACTCCCATTCCCCATTCCCCCCCCACAACCCTCCCCCACTCCCCTCCCCCACTCCCCTCCCCCACTCCCAGGTTCCCACTCCCCTCCCCCAATCCCCTCCCCCACTCCCCTCCCGCACTCCCCTCCACCACTCCGCTCCACCACAACACCCCTCCCCCACTCCTCACCTCACTCCCTGCCTCAACTCCCCTCCCCCACTCTGCTACCCACACCCCTACCCCACCCCCCTCCCCAGCTCTCCTCGCCCGCTCCCCTCAACTAATCCCATACCCCACTGCCCTACTCCACCCCTCTCCCCGACTCCCCTCCTCAACTCCCCTTCCTCACTCCCCTCCCCCACTCCCCTCCCTCTCTCCCCTCCCCCACTCCGCTCCCTCACTCCCCTAACCCTCTACCCTCCCCAACTCTCCTCCCATACTCCCCTCCCCCACTCCCCTCCCCCACTCCGCATCACACTAACCTCCCCCACACCCCTCCCCACTCCCCTCCCCACTCCCCTCCCCCACTCCCCTCCCCCACACCCCTCCCCCACTCCCCTCCCGCACTCCCTTCCCCAAATCCCCTACGCCAAAACCCCTACCGCACTCCCCACCCCCACTCCCCTCCTCACACTCGCCTCCCCCACTCGCCTCCCCCACTCGCCTCCCCCACTCTCCTCTCCCACTCCCCTACCCCACCCCCTCCCCCACTCCCCTCCCGTCCACCACTCCGATTCCCTGCACCTCCTCACTTCCCTCCCCTACCACACACCTATCCCCCACCACGCTCCCTCACTCACCTACCGCACTCCCCTTCACAACTCCCCTACCCGACTCCCTTATCCAATCCCCGTTACCACACCCATACCACACTCCCCTCCGCCACTCTGCTCCCCCACTCCCCCACCCAAATCCCCGACAACACTCCCCGACCCCACTCCGCACCCCAACTCTCCTACCCCACACCCCTCCCCCACTCCCCTTCCCATACCTCCTCTCTGCCCTCCACTACTCAACTCCCCTACCCCAGACACCTCCCCGACTCTACTCCCCCACTCCCCTTCCCTCCACCTCCTCACTGCGCTCCCCTGCCCCAATCCCCTAAATCACTCCCCTACCCAACTCCACTACCCCACTCCCCTTCCCCATTCCCCTGCTCTACTTCCATACCCCACCCCCTCCCCCACTCCCCTCCCCCCACTCCCTTCCACCTCTCCGCTTCCCAGCACCTCTTCACTGCCCTCCCCTACCACACTCCCATCCCCCACTACCCTTCCCCACTCCCCTACCCCACTTCCCTACCATGCTCCACTCCCCCACACCCCTACCCCACTTGCTCCCCTACGACCCTACCCCACTCTGCTACTACACTCCCCTACCCCACTCCCTGACACCACACCCGTAACCCACACCCCTACCCAACTCCGCTTCCCAACACTCCGACCCCAATACCCTCCCCCACTCCCCTTCTCTCCACCTCCTCACTGCGCTCCCCTACCCACTCCCCTTTCCCACTGCACTTTCCCACTCCCCTACCCCACTCCCCTAACTCACTTCCCTCCCCCACTCCCCTTCATTCTCTTCCTCACTGCCCTCCCCTACCCAGCTCCCCTACGCCACTGCCTCTCTCACTCCCCACGTCACTCCCCTTCCCTCCACCTGCTCACTGCCCTCCCCTACCCCACACCCCCACACCACTCCCGACTCAAACTGCCCTACCTAACTCCACTCCACCAGTTACCGACCCCACGACCCTACCCCACTCCCTTCCCCCAATCCCTTCCCCCATTCCACTCCCTCTATCCCCTCTCCCACACATCTACCTCACTCCCCTCCCCCACTCCCCTCCCCCATTCCCCACCCCCACTCCCCTACCCCACTCCCCTACCCCACACCCCTACCCCACACCCCTACCCCACTCCCCTACTCCACTGACCTATCACACACCCTTCCCCCACTCCCCTCCCCATTACCCTCCCCACTCCCCTTCCCGCCAAATCCTCACTGCTCTCCCCAACCCCACTGCCCTGCCTCACTCCCCTTTCCTCCACCTCCTCACTGCCCTCCCCTCCCCTCATCCACTCCCATCCGCCACTCCCCTCAGCCACTCCAACACCCCACTTCCCTCCACCACTCCCCTCCCCCACTCCCCTACATCACGACTCACCCCACTCCCCTACCCCTCTTCCCTCTCCAACTCCCCTCCCCAACTCCCCTCCCCACTCCCCTTCCCTCCACCTCCTTAGAGCCCACCCCTACCACTCTCCCTGACACCACTCTGCACCCCCACTCCCCATCTCCACTCTCCTAACCCACTACCCCACCCCACTACCCCACCCCACTCCACTCCACCACTCCCCTACCACACTACCCCACCCCACTCCACCACTCCCCTACCCCACTACCCCACCCCACTCCCCTCCCCCACTCCCCTCCCCCAATCCACTACCTCAATCCCCTCCCCATAACACTACCTCAATCCCCTCCCCCACTCCCCTACCCCACACACTTAACCAACTCCCCTACCCCACTCCCCTCCCCCACTCCCCTCCCCAACTGCCCTCCTACATTCCCCTACCTCACTCCCCTACTGCACTCCCCTACCTCACTCCCCTACCCCACTCCCCTACCTCACTCCCCTACCCCACTCCCCTCCCCAACTCCCCTCCCTAACTCCCCTCCCCAACTCTACTCCCCAACCCCGCACCTTAACTCATCTCCCCCAGTCCCCTCAACAACTCCCATACCCCACTCCCCTACCCCACACCCTCGACAACCCCCCTCCACAATTCCCCTCCCTCAAACCCACCCCCACTCCCCTCCCCCACTCCCCTCACCCACTACCCTCCCCCGCTGCCCTCCCTCACCCGCCTCCCCCACTCGCCTCCCCATTCCCCTCCCCCACTCCCCAACTCCCCTCTCACACTAACCTACCCCACTCCCCCACTCCCCTCTCCCACACCCCTACCCCACTCCGCTTACATTCACGTCCTCACTGCCCGTCTCTCCCACACTCCCACCCCACACAGCCATCCCCCACTACCCTCCCCCACTTCCCAGACCGCACTCTGCTCCACAACACCCCTAACCCACACCCACACCCCTACCCCAAACCCATCACCCACTCTGCTACCACACTCCACCACCCCCTCCCTCACCCTCTCCATTCCACTCCACCACCGCATCCCTCCCCCTCTCCATTGCCCTCCACCACCCTCTCCCTCCCCATCTTCATGACCCTCCACCACCCCCTCCCTCCCCCTCTTCATTCCCCTCCACCACATCTTCCCTCCCCCTCTTCATTCCCCTCCACCACCCCCTCCCTCCCGCTCTTCATTCCCCACCTCCCCCTCCCTCCCCCTCTTCATTCCCCTCCACCACCCCCTCCCTCCCCCTCTTCATTCCCCACCTCCCGCTCCCTGCCCCTCTTCATTCCCTCCACCTCCCCCTCCCTCCCCCTCTTCATTCCTCTCCACCACCGCTCCCTCCCACTCGTCATTCCCATCCACCACCCCCTCCCCCATCTTCATTCCCCTCCACCAGCCCCTCCGGCCCCAACCTCATTCAATTCCTCCAACCCCTCCCTCCCCCTCTTCATTCCCCTCCACCACCCCCTCCCTCCCCCTCTTCATTCCCCTCCACCTCCCCCTCCCTCCCCCTCATCATTCCCATCTACCTCCCCCACTCTCCTCCTCTTCATTACCCACCACCATCCCCTCCCTCCCCCTCTTCATTCCCCTCCACCTCCCCCTCCCTCCCCCTCTTCATTCCCCTCCACCTCCACCTCCCTCCCCCTCTTCATTACCCTCCACCACCCCCTCCCTCCCCCTCTTCATTCCCCTCCACCACCCCCTCCCTCCACCTCTTCATTATCATCCATCACCCCCTCCCACACCCTCTTCTTTCTCCTCCGTACCCCCTCCCTCCCCCTCTTCATTCTCCTCCACCAACCCCTCCCTCCCTCTCTTCATTCCCCTCCACCTCCCCCTCCCTCCCCCTCTTCGGTCCCATCCACCTCCCCCACCCTCCTCCTCTTCATTACCTTCCACCATCCCCTCCCTCCCCCCTTCATTCCCCTCCACCTCCCCCTCCCTCCCCCTCTTCATTACCTTCCACCACTCCCTCCCTCCCCCTCTTCATTCCACTCCACCACCCCACCCTCCACCTCTTCATTATCATCCATCACGCCATCCCACACCCTCCTCTTTCTCCTCCATACCCCCTCTCTCCCCCTCTTCATTCCCCTCTACCACCCCCTCCCTCCCCCTCTTTATTCCCCTCCACCACCCCCTCATTCCCCCATTCATTCCACTCCACCTCCCCCTCCCTCCATTCCTCTCCACCTCCCCTCCCTCCCCCTCTTCATTCCCCTCCACCTCCCTCTCCTTCAGCTCTTCATTCCCCTCCACCTCCCCCTCTCTCCCCCTCTTCATTCCCCTCCACCTGCCCCTCCCTCCCCCTCTTCATTCTCCTCCACCACACCCACCTCCCCCTCTTCTTTCTCCGCCACCAACCCCTCCCTCCCCCTCTTCATTCCCCCCACCACCCCTCCCTCCCTCTCTTCATTCCCCTCCACCACACCCTCCCTCCCCCTCTTCATTCCCCTCCACCACCCCCTCACACCCCCTATTCATTCCATTCCGACTCCCCCTCCCTCCATTCCTCTCCACCTCCCCTCCCTCCCCCTCTTCATTCCCCTCCACCACCCCCTCCCTCCCCTCTTCATTCCCCTCCACCTCCCCCTCCCTCCCCCTCTTCATTCCCCTCCACCTGCCCCTCCCTCCCCCTCTTCATTCTCCTCCACCACCCCCTCCCTCCCCCTCTTCTTTCTCCTCCACCAACCCCTCCCTCCCCCTCTTCATTCCCCTCCACCACCCCTCCCTCCCTCTCTTCATTCCCCTCCACCTGCCCCTCCCTCCCCCTCTTCATTCTCCTCCACCACCCCCACCTCCCCCTCTTCTTTCTCCTCCACCAACCCCTCCCTCCCCCTCTTCATTCCCCCCCACCACCCCTCCCTCCCTCTCTTCATTCCCCTCCGCCACACCCTCCCTCCCCCTCTTCATTCCCCTCCTCCACCCCCTCACTCCCCCTATTCATTCCATTCCAACTCCCCCTCCCTCCATTCCTCTCCACCTCCCCTCCCTCCCCCTCTTCATTCCCCTCCACCACCCCCTCCCTCCCCTCTTCATTACCCACCACCATCCCCTCCCTCCCCCTCTTCATTCCCCTCCACCTCCCCCTCCCTCCCCCTCTTCATTCCCCTCCACCTCCACCTCCCTCCCCCTCTTCATTACCCTCCACCACCCCCTCCCTCCCCCTCTTCATTCCCCTCCACCACCCCCTCCCTCCACCTCTTCATTATCATCCATCACCCCCTCCCACACCCTCTTCTTTCTCCTCCGTACCCCCTCCCTCCCCCTCTTCATTCTCCTCCACCAACCCCTCCCTCCCTCTCTTCATTCCCCTCCACCTCCCCCTCCCTCCCCCTCTTCGGTCCCATCCACCTCCCCCACCCTCCTCCTCTTCATTACCTTCCACCATCCCCTCCCTCCCCCCTTCATTCCCCTCCACCTCCCCCTCCCTCCCCCTCTTCATTACCTTCCACCACTCCCTCCCTCCCCCTCTTCATTCCACTCCACCACCCCACCCTCCACCTCTTCATTATCATCCATCACGCCATCCCACACCCTCCTCTTTCTCCTCCATACCCCCTCTCTCCCCCTCTTCATTCCCCTCTACCACCCCCTCCCTCCCCCTCTTTATTCCCCTCCACCACCCCCTCATTCCCCCATTCATTCCACTCCACCTCCCCCTCCCTCCATTCCTCTCCACCTCCCCTCCCTCCCCCTCTTCATTCCCCTCCACCTCCCTCTCCTTCAGCTCTTCATTCCCCTCCACCTCCCCCTCTCTCCCCCTCTTCATTCCCCTCCACCTGCCCCTCCCTCCCCCTCTTCATTCTCCTCCACCACACCCACCTCCCCCTCTTCTTTCTCCGCCACCAACCCCTCCCTCCCCCTCTTCATTCCCCCCACCACCCCTCCCTCCCTCTCTTCATTCCCCTCCACCACACCCTCCCTCCCCCTCTTCATTCCCCTCCACCACCCCCTCACACCCCCTATTCATTCCATTCCGACTCCCCCTCCCTCCATTCCTCTCCACCTCCCCTCCCTCCCCCTCTTCATTCCCCTCCACCACCCCCTCCCTCCCCTCTTCATTCCCCTCCACCTCCCCCTCCCTCCCCCTCTTCATTCCCCTCCACCTGCCCCTCCCTCCCCCTCTTCATTCTCCTCCACCACCCCCTCCCTCCCCCTCTTCTTTCTCCTCCACCAACCCCTCCCTCCCCCTCTTCATTCCCCTCCACCACCCCTCCCTCCCTCTCTTCATTCCCCTCCACCTGCCCCTCCCTCCCCCTCTTCATTCTCCTCCACCACCCCCACCTCCCCCTCTTCTTTCTCCTCCACCAACCCCTCCCTCCCCCTCTTCATTCCCCCCCACCACCCCTCCCTCCCTCTCTTCATTCCCCTCCGCCACACCCTCCCTCCCCCTCTTCATTCCCCTCCTCCACCCCCTCACTCCCCCTATTCATTCCATTCCAACTCCCCCTCCCTCCATTCCTCTCCACCTCCCCTCCCTCCCCCTCTTCATTCCCCTCCACCACCCCCTCCCTCCCCTCTTTATTCCCCTCCACCTCCCCCTCCATCCCCCTCTTCATTCCCCTCCACCTGCCCCTCCCTCCCCCTCTTCATTCTCCTCCACCACCCCCTCCCTCCCCCTCTTCTTTCTCCTCCACCAACCCCTCCCTCCCCCTCTTCATTCCCCTCCACCACCCCTCCCTCCCTCTCTTCATTCCACTCCACCACACCCTCCCTCCCCCTCTTCATCCCCCTCCACCTCCCCCTCCCTCCCCCTCTTCATTTTCCTCCACCTCCCCCTCCCTCCCCCTCCCTCCCCCTCTTCATTCTCCTCCACCTCCCCCTCCCTCCCCCTCTTCATTGCCCTCCACCCCCCTCCCCCTCTTCATTCCCCTCCACCTCTACCTCCCTGCCCCTCTGCATTCCCTTCCACCACCCCCTCCCGCCCCCTTCATTCCCCTCCACCTCCCCTCCCCCCTCTTCATTTCCCTCCACCACCCCCTCCCTCCCCCTCTTATTTCCCCTCCACCTTCCCCTCCCTCCCCCTCTTCATTCCCCCCACATTTCCCTCCCTCCCCCTCTTCATTCCCCTCCTCCTCCCACCCCCTCTTCATTCCCCTACCCTCTCCCCCACTCCCTTCCCCCACTCCCTTCCACTCTCCCCTCCGCCAATCTCGCACTCTCTCCTTCTTCCACACTCCTCCTCCCACTTTCCCCCTCCTTTCTGACCATTGCCCTCCCCCACTCTCCTCTCAAACTCCCCTCCCCACTCTCTGCCACACTCCCCCTCCCCATCCCCCACTCCCCTCCCCAACTTCCTTCCACACTACCCTCTCCCTCCCCTCCCACTCCCCTCCCCCTAACACTCCCCTCCCCCTCACCATTACACACCCTCCCCTTCCCCTCTCCTATTTCCCCACTCCCCATCCTCCACTCTACTTCCGCATTCCCCACTCACCTCCCCTCTCATTCTGCCATTCCCCTCAACGCACCCCTCCCCCACTCGTCCCCGGTCCCCACTCCCCTTTCCCCTCCCACATCCCACTTCCCTCTCTCACTCCTATCGTCCACTCCAGGCCCCCACTCCTCACTTCGCTCCCCTACACCCCTTGTTCGCATCCTCTCCCCTCAGACCTGGTCTCCCTCCACACTGCCCTCCCTCTCACATCCCCCACTTCCACTCCCACACTCCCTCTCACACACACCCATCCGCCACTCCCCTCCATCTGCCCTACCCTCAAAACCCTCTCCCCCACTACCTTGCTCCACTACCCTCCGCCACTACCCACCCCACTCGGTCAACTCCCCTCCCCCACTGACTTCTCTCCCGTCCCTCGTCCCCCACTCCCCTTCCCCACTCCCCACACCTCCACCTCCCCTGCCAAACACCCCTCCCAACTCCTCTGCCGACTCACCTTCACCCCCACCCCTCCCCCGCTCCCCTCGCCCATACCCCTGCCCCTCTACCTCCCCCCAACACCCTGCACCAAATCCCCTCCCTCACAACCCTCCCAACCCCACCTCACCCCCACTCCCGTGCCCCTAAGCCCTACCCACTCCCAGCTCTCCTGTCCCCCTCCCCCAATCCCCTCCCTCTCCTCCCACTCCACTCCCTCCCATCTCCCACTTTTCTCCCTCCCCTACCATTACCCCGCTCCACTTCCAAACACCCCTCCCCTACTCCCGTCCTCCTCCACCCCACTCCACTCCCCACTCCCATCCTCCACTACCGCCCCCCACTCCCCTCACCCTCCCCTCCCACTCTGCCCTCCCCAACTCTCCCCACACTCCCCTCCCCCACTCGCGTCCCGCACTCACCCTAACCCTAACCCACTCACGTTCCCCTACATCCTCATTCCACCTCTCCCTCCCCCACATCCCTGCCCCTCCCCCACATGCCTCCCCACCCCCTCCCCTCCACTCCCCTCACACTCCCAACTGCAATTCCCCTCCTCCATTCCCCTAACTACCCTCTCCCCACTCCACTCCCCTCACTCCCCAACCCCTCCTCTCACTCCTGTCCCCAAACCCCTCCCCCCACTCCCTTCGCCCACCCCTCCCCCACTTCTCCCCCACTCCTCCCACACTTCCCTCCTCCAACCCTCCCCCACTACCCCCGCACTCCTCCCCCACTCCTCCCACTCCCAACTCCAAATCCCCTCACCCACTCTGCTAACTCCGCGCTGCACTCCCCTAACGTCCTTCTGCCCACTCTATTCCCCCTCTTCCCTCCCTCCCCAACCCCTCCCCTCACTCCTGTCCCCAGTCCCCTCCCCCCACTCCCCTCCCCCACTCCGCCCCCACTCCCCTCCCCCACTCCTCCCTACTCCCCTCCCCCACTCCCCTTCCTCAAACCGCTCCCCCAGCCCCTCCCCTCCCCAAGATCTCCCCTCCCCCACTACTCTCCCCCACTCACCTACCCCACTCCCCACTCCCCTCCCATTTCCCTCCCCACTCTCACTTCCCCCACGCCCTCCTCCACTGCCCTCGTACATTCCCCTCCTCAGTCCACTGCCCTCCGCACTCACCCTCTCCAACACCTCTCCCCCAGTCTCTTCCCCCTCCTTTACCCAATTTACTATCCCACCCACTCCATTCACTCACTCCCTTACCCGTCCCCTCCCCATTCCTCTCCCCTTCCACTCCCCACCCCTCCTCTCCCCACTTCTCTCCCCCACTCCTCTTCCCCACTCCTCTCCCCCACTCCTCTCCCCATCCTCTCCCCACCCCTCCACTCGCCCACTCCCCTCCCCCATTTCCCTCCCCACTCATCTTCCCACTCATCTCCCATCCCTCAATCCCCTCCCCCACTTTCCTCCTCCACACCCGCTGCCCCCATTGCCCTCCCCTCCGCAACTCCCTTCACCCCTCACATCTCCCTCCCTCACAGCCCCCTACTCCACTCCGCTTCCTCTCCTACATCTCCCACCGCCCTTCCCTCCCCCACCCCTTCCCAACTCCCCTCCTTTCCCCTACCCCACCTCACACACTCACTCCAATTTTCCCACTCGCCTTCCCCCATTCCCCTTTCCTAGTCCCTCCCTAACTCCCACTTCTCTCACCCAGTCCCGTCTCCCATTCCCCTCCCCCACTCCCTCACCTCACCCACTCCTCTCCCGCACACCCCTCCAGCAGAACCCTCCCCACCCCAATCCACTCCCACTCCCCTCCCCCACCCCCGAACTCCCCTCCTCTTCCCCACTCCATTCCCCCACTCCCTTCCCTCTCCGACCCCTCCCTCACTCCTCTCCCCACTCCCCTCCCTCACTCCCCTCCCTCCCCAACCCTTACCCCCCCCAACCCCTCCCTCACGCCCCTCCCCAACTCCCCTCCCCAACACACCTCTCCCACTCCCCTCCCCCACTCCCCTCCCCCACTCTTCTGCCAATCCCACCACTCCTCCCCGACTTGCCACACTCCCTACCCCAACCCCTCCCACACTCCCCTCCTCACCCTCCTCTCCTGCCCAACACCCCAACCCCTCCCCCACTTCCCTCCCCCGCTCCCCTCCCCAATCCCCTCCCCTAACCCCCAACTCTGCGCTCCCCCACTCCTCTCCATCTCTCCCATCTTTGCTCTCTCACTCCCCTCCTAATATCCTTGCCACATCTCCATCCCCCCACCCCCCTGCCACATCCCCTACTCCCTCACTCACATCCTCCACGCCACTCCCCACCACCCTCTCCCAATTCCACTCACCCTCCCCCAATCCCACTCCCCTCCCCCAATCCCACTCACCTTCGCCCATTCCCACGCACCCTCCCCCAATACCACTCGCACTCCCCCAAGACCACTCACCCTCTCCCACTCCACTCCCCCACTCCCATCCCACACTTCCCTCCCTCACCCCCTTCAACACCTATCTCACCACTTCCCTCCCTTCCCCACGCCCCTCATGACTCCCCTCCCCTTTCCACTTCCCCAATTCACACATTCACTCCCCTCATCCTCCTCACTCACCTCCACCTCCCCTCTCCCATTGCCCTCTCCTCCCCAATACCCCATCACCTACCCCCTCCCCTCTCCTCCCCAACAACCTCCCACTTACCCCTCCACTCTCCTCCCCAACACCCCCTCCCCCTCAACTCCCCTCCCCCAATCCCCTCTCCACTCCCCTCCCCCTCCCCCACTACCCTCCCCATTCCCTTCCCCTCCCCCTCCCCCACCCCCCACCACAACGCCCTTCCCCCTCAACATGCCCACTCTATTCCCCCACTCCCTTCCCTCTCCCCTTCCCCCTTCCCCCTCCCCAATCCCCTACACAACACCCACCCCCTACTTCTCATCGGCTTCCGCCACTCCCCTCCGCCACTCCCATCTTTCACTGCCCTCCCCCACTACCCTACACCTCCCCCACTACCCTCCTCGAGTCCCCTTCCCCACTGCCCTGTCCACTCGCCTCCTTTCCCCACTCCACTCCCCTCTCCCCTCCCGCACCACACGCTGCACACTCACCTGCATCTCCCACTTCCCTCCCCCTCCCCACTCCCCTACTCCCCCTCCCCTGCCACTCTCCCCTCCCCTGCCCTTCCCGTCCCACATCCCCCTCCCCACTCCATTCCCAAACTCCCCTTCCCCCTCCACCTCCCCCACTCCAAGCCCCCATTCCCCACCCATCCCCCACTCCACCACTTTCCTCGCTCGCTCCCATCCACCACTACACTCCCCACTCCTCTTTAACCTCCCCTACACCCCTTCACTTACCACACTCTCCCCCTCACATACCCTCTCTCTCCCCCTCACATCCCCTATCCCTCCCCACAACCCTCCCTCTGCCCCACTCACTCTCCCCCACTCCCCTAACTCCCCTCCCTGTTCCCTGCACTCCATCCCTCTGCCCTCCTTTATTCCCTTCCTGCTCCCCCTCTATCACTCCCATCCCCCTCCCCGCCCTTCCCCCTCCCTCCCCACTCTATTCCCCCACTCCCTTCCATCTCCCCTTCCCCCTTCCGCCTTACCCCCTCCCCAATCTCTTCCACAACACCCACCCCCTACTTCTCATCGGCCTCCCCCACTCCTCTCCGCCATTCCCATCTTTCACTACTCTCCCCCAGTACCCTTACCCACTACCCTCCCCCACTACCCCACACCTCCCCCACTACCCTCCGCGAGTCCCCTTCTCCACTGCCCTGTCCACTCCCCTCCTTTCCTCACTCCACTCCCCTCCCTCCCCCTCCCCACCACACTCTGCACACTCACTCCCGTCTCCCATTCCCTACCCCTCCCCACTCCCCCTCTCCCCTACTCCCCTTCCCCTGCATCACTCCCCTTAACTTCTCACATCCCCCTCCTCCACTCACATCCTCACTCCACTCCCCCACTCCAAGACCCCATTCCCCACTCCCTCCCCCACTCAACTACTCTCCTGCCTCACTCCCATCCGCCACTCCACTCCTCACTCCTCTCTCCCCTCCCGTACACCCTTTCACTCACCACCCTCTCCCCTCACATCCCCTCTCCCTCCCCACAACCCTCCCCCTGCCCCACTCACCCTCCCCCACTCCCCTAACTTTGCACCCCCACTCTCCAACTCCCCTCCCTGTTCCCTGCACCCCACCCCACTTCCCTCCCTTATTCCCTTCCTGCTCCCCCTCTACCACTCCCATCCCCCTCCCTGCCCTTCCCCCTCCCCTTCCCCACTCTATTCCCCCACTCCCTTCCCTCTCCCCTTCTCCCCCTCCCCAATCCCCTCCACCACTCACCTACCCTACTCCTCATTGGCTAACCCCATTTCCTTCCGCCACTCACCTCCCCCACTACCATCCACCTACCCCTTTACCCTCCACGAGTCCCCTTCCCCACATCCCTTCTCCACTGCCCTACCAACTCCCCTCCCTTCCCCACACCCCTCTTCCGTCCTCTAACCAACACTGCAAACTCACTCCCATTTCCCACTCCACTCTCTCTGCCACCTTGCACATTCCTCTCCCTGCTCCCCTCACCCTCCCCTGCCCAGTCCCCTCCCCTACTCCCCTCCCCAACCCCCTGCACTCCCCTCCCACACTCCCCACTCTCCTCCCTCACTCGCATCCTCCACTCTAGTTCCTACTCCTCTCTCCCGTCCCCTTTACCGCCCACTCACCACCCTCTCCCCTCACACTCCCTCTCACTCCCCACTACCCTCCCCCAATCCCACTCACCCTCCCCCACTCTCCCTCCCCCGTGCCCCTTCTGCTCTGCCCTCCCCCTCCCTCACGCCCCATCCCCAATCCCTTCCCCCACACCTTTCCCCAAGTCCCATCAACCCTTCCCTCACCTTCCCCCTCACGCAACACTCCTACACTCCCCAGCACCTCCCCACTCCTCTTCTGCCTCCCTTCCCCTACCCCCAACCTCCACTACCCTCCCCCACTCCCCTCCCCACTCCCCTCCCCCACTGCCCACCCCCATTCCGCTCCCCGCACCCCTCCCTCCTCCCCTCCCGTCTCCCACTCCCCTTCCCCTCCCCCACTCCCCTCCCACACTTCTGTCCCCTATTACCCTCACCCACACCGCTCCCCCTCCCCCTCCTTCATTCCGCTTCACCACTCCCCCACTCTCCTCCCTCACTCCCATCCTCCACTCCACTCCCAACTCCACTCTACCCTACCGTACACTTCCCACTCACCTCCTTCTCCCCCTCACACTCCTTCTCCTTCCCACTCCCATCCCCGAATCCCACTGCCCCTCCCCCACTCACATCACCCTCCCCTCCCTCACTCCCCGCTCCACTACCGCACTCCCCTCCCCCACTCCACTTCTCAACTCTCATCCCTCACTTCCATCCTTCACTCCCCTCCCCACTCCCCTCATCCACACCCCTCACCTACTCCACTCACCCCTCCCCCACTCCTCACTCTCCACTCCCCTCCCCACTTGCCTATCTGCCTCGCCCACTCCATTTCCCCCACTCCCCTCCACAACTCCCCCTCCCTCACTCCCCTCCCCCATTGCCCTCCCCACCACCCTCCCCCACTCCTCTCCCACAATCCGCTCATCCCTACCCCACTCCTCACTCCGCACTACCCTCCTCAACACCGCACCCCTCACTCTCCTCCCTCACTACCCTCCCTAACTCCTCACCCCCTCTCCCTCCCCACTCCCTTCCCGCACTCCACACTCCCCTCCCCCACTCCCCACTCCTCACTCCCCTGTCCTCACTCTCCATTCCCCTCACCTCCCCCTCCACTCACCCACTCCCCTCTACCCTCCCCCACTATCCTCCCCACTACCCTCCCTTACTCCTCTCCCCCACTCTCCCCCGCACTCCCCCTCCCCGACAAGGCCCTGCCCCTCTATCACTCCACTCCTACACACCCCACCACCTCCCCACTCCCCCACTCACCCACTCCTCACTCCCCACTCCACTCCCCACTCCCCGACTCCTCACTCCCCACTCCCCGACTCCTCACTCCCCACTCCCCCACTCACCTCTCTCCCACTCTCCACTCCTCACTCTCCACTCCACTCCCCACTCCTCACTCCCCTCCCCCACTCCCCTCACCGACTTACCACTCCCCTCCCCAACTACCCAATCCCCAATCCCCTCCCGCACTGCTCACTCCCCTCCCCCACTCCTCACTCCCCTCCCACAAACCCCACTCCCCTCACCCACTCCCCACTCCCCTCCCCCACTCCCAACTCCCCTCCCCCACACCCCACTCCTCACTCCCCTCTCCACTCCCCCACTCCCTACTACCCACTTCTCACTCCACTCCCCCACTCCCCACTTCTCACTCCCCACTTCTCACTCCCCACTCAACTCCCCACTCCCAACTCCCCACTCCCCACTCCTCACTCCCCACTCCTCACTCCCCAATCCACTCACTACTCCTCATTCGCCACACCATTCCCCACTCCCCCACTGCCCACTACTCACTCCCCACTCTACTCCTCACTCTCCACTCCCCTCACACACTCCCCTCTCAACCATCCCTTCCCCAACCCCACTCCCCACTCCTCACTCCACTCCCCACTCCATCACTCCCCACTCCTATCTCCCCACATCACGCCCCACTACCCCACTGCCCACTCCTCACTCCCAACTCCACTTCCAACTCCACACTCCCCTCCCTACTCCTCATTCATGTCACCCACTCACCAGTCCCCTCCCCCACACCCCACCCCCCACACCCACTCCCCACTCCACATTCCCTCCCCGACTCCTCACTCCCCTCCCCCACTCCACACTCCCATCTCACAACCCCACTCCCCTACCCCACTCCCCACTCCCATCACCCACCCCCCACCCCCACACCCCGCAACGCTCCTCCACACCCCTCTCCTCACTCCCCACTCCACTCCCCCACACCCCACTCCCCACCCCCAGTCCTCACTCCACTCCCCCATTCTCCACTACCCACTTCCCTCCCCCACTCTCCACTCCAGACTCAATTTCCCCCACTCCCCACTCCCCTATCCCACTCTAAACTCCCGTCCACCACTCCCCTCTCCCACTCTCCACTCCTCTCCCCCACCCCCCTCCCCCACTTCCCACCCCCACTCCTCATTGCCCTCCTTACCTCTCCCCACAACCACACCCACACACAATCCTTTCCCCACTCTCACTCCTGCGCTCCCAACTCACCTCCCCACTCCCCACCCCCACTCCCCATCCTCACTCCCTTCCCAAGTCACATTCCCACTCTCCCACCCCCACTCCTCCTCCTCACTCCCCTCCCGCACTCTCCACGCCCCTCCCCCACTCCCCCTCCTCACTCCCCACTCCATTCCCCCACTCCCTTCCCCCACTCCCTTCCCCCACTCCACTCCCCCACTCCCCTCCCCAACTCCCCACTCACCTCCTCCAATCCCCACTCCTCACTCCCCACTCACATACAAGACACTCCAACTCCCCTCCCCAACTCCCAATTCCCCCACCCCTCTCACTCCCCACTCCCCACTCCCCTCCTCTACTCCCCTCCTCCACTCTTCCACTCCCAACTGACCTCCCACATGTCCCACACCCCTCCCCCAAAGCCCTCCCACTCCCCCTCTCTCCTCCCACTCCACAACTCTCCCCTCCCCTCCCCCACTCCACAACTCTCCCCTCCCCTCCCCCACTTGCCTCCTCTCCCCTCCCCTCCCCCACACGCCTCCTCTCCCCTCCCCTCTCCCACTCGCCTCCTCTCCCCTCCCCTCCCACACTTGCCTCCTCTCTCCTCCCCCACTACGCCTCCTCTCCCCTCCCCTCCCCCACACGCCTCCTCTCCCCTCCCCTCTCCCACTCGCCTCCTCTCCCCTCCCCTCCCACACTTGCCTCCTCTCTCCTCCCCCACTACGCCTCCTCTCCCCTCCCCTCCCCCACACTTGCCTCCTCTCTCCTCCCCCACTACGCCTCCTCTCCCCTCCCCTCCTCCACACGCCTCCTCTCCCCTCCCCTCTCCCACTCGCCTCCTCTCCCCTCCCCTCCCACACTTGCCTCCTCTCTCCTCCCCCACTACGCCTCCTCTCCCCTCCCCTCCCACACTTGCCTCCTCTCTCCTCCCCCACTACGCTTCCTCTCCACTCTTCTCCCCCACTCCCCACTCCCGACTCAATTCCACCACTTCCCACTCTCCACTCTCGTCCCCCAATCTCCACTCCCGTACACCCCTCCCCCACTCCTTTCATCACTCCACTTTTCACTCCCCTATCCCTCACCCCTCCTCCACTCACCTCCACCTCTCCCCTCCACTCCCCTCCCCATACCCACTCCACTTCCATTTCCCCTATTCCTCACCCCTCACACACTCCCCTCCCCTCTCACCTCCACTCCCCTCTCCACTCCTCTTCCCACTTCGCTCCCCCACTCCCCTCCCCACTCCCCTCCTCTCCCATCCCCCACTCCCCTCCCCCACTGCCCTCCCCCACTCTCCACTCCTCACTCCAACTCCCCTTCGCCACAAGTCTGGATTGAATTGGCTATTTCCTGGTGTGTGAGTGGGACTCAGTACCACTCCAGCTGTTATTAAGTACTTTAGATAGGTCAGTTTTTGTCCAGTGTGTGCAGGAGGGTTTTCTGACACAGTATGTAGACAGGCCAACCAGGGGCGATGCCACATTGGATTTGGTACTGGGTAATGAACCCGGCCAGTTATTAGATTTAGATGTAGGTGAGCACTTTGGTAATAGTGATCACAATTTGGTTAGGTTTACCTTAGCGATGGGCAGGGACAGGTATATACCGCAGGGCAAAAATTATAGCGGGGGGAAAGGAAATTATGATGCGATTAGGCAGGATTTAGGATGCGTAGGATGGGGAAGGAAACTGCAGGGGTTGGGAACAATCGAAATGTGGAGCTTATTCAAGGAGCAGCTACTGTGTGTCCTTGATAAGTATGTCCCTGTGAGGCAGGGAGGAAGATGTCGAGCGAGGGAGCCGTGGTTTACTAAAGAAGTTGAAGCACTTGTCAAGAGGAAGAAGAAGGCTTCTGTTAGAATAAGACGTGAAGGCTCAGTTAGGGCGCTTGAGAGTTACAAGCTAGCCAGGAAGGAACTAAAGGGAGAGCTAAGAAGAGCAAGGAGAGGACACGAGAAGTCATTGGCGGATAGGATCAGGGAAAACCCTAAGGCTTTCTATAGATATATCAGGAATAAAAGAATGACTAGAGTTAGATTAGGGCCAATCAAGGATAGTAGTGGGAAGTTGTGTGTGGAATCAGAGGAGATAGGGGAAGTGTTAAATGAATATTTTGCGTCAGTATTTACAGTGGAGAATGACAATTTTGTTGAGGAGAATACTGAGATACAGACTACTAGGCTAGATGGGATTGAGGTTCACAAGGAGGAGGTGTTAGCAATTTTGGAAAGTATGAAAATAGATAAGTCCCCTGGGCCAGATGGGATTTATCCTAGGATTCTCTGGGAAGCTCGGGAGGAGATTGCAGAGCCTTTGTCCTTGATCTTTATGTCGTCATTGTCGACAGGAATAGTGCCGGAAGACTGGAGGATAGCAAATGTTGTCCTCTTGTTCAAGAAGGGGAGTAGAGACAGCCCTGGTAATTATAGACCTGTGAGCCTTACTTCGGTTGTGGGTAAAATGTTGGAAAAGGTTATAAGAGACAGGATTTATAATCATCTTGAAAAGAATAAGTACATTAGAGATAGTCAGCACGGTTTTGTGAAGGGTAGGTCGTGCCTCAGAAACCTTATTGAGTTTTTCGAGAAGGTGACCAAACAGGTGGATGAGGGTAAAGCCGTGGATGTGGTGTATATGGATTTCAGTAAGGCGTTTGATAAGGTTCCCCACGGTAGGCTATTGTAGAAAATACGGAAGTATGGGGTTGAAGGTGATTTAGAGATTTGGATCAGAAATTGGCTAGCTGAAAGAAGACAGAGGGTGGTGGTTGATGGCAAATGTTCATCCTGGAGTTTAGTTCCTAGTGGTGTACCGCAAGGATCTGTTTTGGGGCCACTGTTGTTTGTCATTTTTATAAATGACCTGGAAGAGGGTGTAGAAGGGTGGGTTAGTAAATTTGCAGATGACACTAAGGTCGGTGGAGTTGTGGATAGTGCCGAAGGATGTTGTAGGTTACAGAGGGACATAGATAGGCTGCAGAGCTGGGCTGAGAGATGGCAAATGGAGTTTAATGCGGAAAAGTGCGAGGTGATTCACTTTGGAAGGAGTAACAGGAATGCAGAGTACTGGGCTAATGGGAAGATTCTTGGTAGTGTAGATGAACAGAGAGATCTTGGTGTCCATGTGCATAAATTCCTGAAGGTTGCTCCCCAAGTTAATAGGGCTGTTAAGAAGGCATATGGTGTGTTAGCTTTTATTAGTAGGGGGATCGAGTTTCGGAGCCACGAGGTCATGCTGCAGCTGTACAAAACTCTGGTGAGACCGCACCTGGAGTATTGCGTGCAGTTCTGGTCACCGCATTATAGGAAGGATGTGGAAGCTCTGGAAAGGGTGCAGAGGAGATTTACTAGGATGTTGTCTGGTATGGAGAGAAGGTCTTACGAGGAAAGGCTGAGGGACTTGAGGTTGTTTTCGTTGGAGAGAAGGAGGAGGAGAGGTGACTTAATAGAGACATATAAGATAATCAGAGGGTTAGATAGGTTGGATAGTGAGAGTCTTTTTCCTCGGATGGTGATAGCAAACACGAGGGGACATAGCTTTAAGTTGAGGGGTGATAGATATAGGACAGATGTGAGAGGTAGTTTCTTTACTCAGAGAGTAGTAAGGGCGTGGAAAGCCCTGCCTGCAGCAGTAGTAGATACGCCAACGTTTAGGGCATTTAAGTGGTCATTGGATAGACACATGGATGAAAATGGAATAGTGTAGGTCAGATGGTTTCACAGGTCGGCGCAACATCGAGGGCCGAAGGGCCTGTACTGCGCTGTAATGTTCTAATTCTAAATTCGATTAGTGGTCTGGGTAGAATTGGCTCATTCCTGGTGGGTGAGTGGGGTTCAGTACCACTCCAGCCGGTATTAATAGAGGCCTGTATTGAATTGGCTCATTCCTGGTGGGTGAGTGGGGTTCAGTACCACTCCAGCCGGTATTAATAGAGGCCTGTATTGAATTGGCTCTTTCCTGGTGTGTGAGTGGGACTCAGTACCACTCCAGCCGGTATTAATAGAAGCCTGTATTGAATTGGCTCATTCCTGGTGTGTGAGTGGGACTCAGTACCACCCCATCTGTTATTAATAGTGGTCTGGGTAGAATTGGCTCATTCCTGGTGGGTGAGTGGGGTTCAGTACCACTCCAGCCGGTATTAATAGAAGCCTGTATTGAATTGGCTCATTCCTGGTGGGTGAGTGGGACTCAGTACCACCCCATCTGTTATTAATAGTGGTCTGGGTAGAATTGGCTCATTCCTGGTGGGTGAGTGTGGTTCAGTACCACTCCAGCTGGTATTAATAGAAGCCTGTATTGAATTGGCTCATTCCTGATGTGTGAGTGGGACTCAGTACCACCCCATCTGTTATTAATAGTGGTCTGGGTAGAATTGGCTCATTCCTGGTGGGTGAGTGTGGTTCAGTACCACTCCAGCTGGTATTAATAGAAGCCTGTATTGAATTGGCTCATTCCTGGTGTGTGAGTGGGACTCAGTACCACCCCATCTGTTATTAATAGTGGTCTGGGTAGAATTGGCTCATTCCTGGTGGGTGAGTGGGACTCAGTACCACTCCAGCTGGTATTAATAGAAGCCTGTATTGAATTGGCTCATTCCTGGTGGGTGAGTGGGGCTCAGTACCACCCCATCTGTTATTAATAGAGGTCTGGATTGAATTGGCTCTTTCCTGGTGGGTGAGTGGGGTGGCTCAGTACCACTCCAGCTGGTATTGATTGATGTTTGGAATGAACTGTCCCTTTCCTTGTGTGTGAGTGGGACACAGTGCCAGATCACCCAGAGTTAATAGAGTCCTGGAATGAACTGTCTCTTCTCAGCTGTGTGAGTGGGATTCAGTCCCACTCCAAATGTTACTAATAGAGGCCTGCATTGAATTGTCTCTTTCCTGGTGTGTGATTGGGGCTCAGAACCACTCCAGCTGGTATGAAAAGAGGTCTGGATTGAATTGGCTCTTTTTGGTGTGTGAGTGGGGCTCAGTACCACTCCAGCTGGTATTAAAAGAGGTCTGGATTGAATTGGCTCTTTTTGGTGTGTGAGTGGGACTCAGTACCAGACCAGCTGGTATTAAAAGAGGTCTGGATTGAATTGGCTCTTTTTGGTGTGTGAGTGGGACTCAGTCCCACTCCAGCTGGTATTAAAAGAGGTCTGGATTGAATTGGCTCTTTTTGGTGTGTGAGTGGGACTCAGTACCACTCCAGCTGGTATTAAAAGAGGTCTGGATTGAATTGGCTCTTTTTGGTGTGTGAGTGGGACTCAGTACCACTCCAGCTGGTATTAAAAGAGGTCTGGATTGAATTGGCTCTTTTTGGTGTGTGAGTGGGGCTCAGTACCACTCCAGCTGGTATTAAAAGAGGTCTGGATTGAATTGGCTCTTTTTGGTGTGTGAGTGGGACTCAGTACCACTCCAGCTGGTATTAATAGCGGCCTGGATTGAATTGGTTGCTGCTGGTTCCTGAGGGGGGCTCAGTACCATCCTGCTGGTATTAATAGAGGTCTGGATGGAATTGTCTCTTTCCTGGTGTGTCCGTGAGAATCAGTACCACTCCAGCTGGTATTAATAGCGGCCTGGATTGAATTGGTTGCTGCTGGTTCCTGAGGGGGGGCTCAGTACCACTCCAGCTGGTATTAATAGAGGTCTGGATGGAATTGTCTCTTTCCTGGTGTGTCCGTGAGAATCAGTACCATTCCAGCTGGTATTAATAGAGGCCTGGAATGAATTGGCTCCTTCTGTTGTGTGAGTGGTACTCAGTACCATTCCAGCTGATATTTATAGATGTTTGGAATGAACTGTCCCTTTCCTGGTGTGTGAGTGGGACACAGTGCCAGATCACCCGGGGTTAATAGAGTCCTGGAATGAACTGTCTCTTCTCAGCTGTGTGAGTGGGACTCAGTACCACTCCAAATGTTATTAATGGAGGCCTGCATTGAATTGGCTCTTTCCTGGTGTGTGAGTGGGACACAGTGCCAGTACACCCGGTGTTAATAGAGTCCTGGAATGAACTGTCTCTTCTCTGCTGTGTGAGTGGGATTCAGTCCCACTCCAAATGTTATTAATAGAGGTCTGGATTGAATTGGCGCATTACTGTTGTGTGAGTGGGACTCAGTGCCACTCCAGCTGGTATTAAAAGAGGTTTGGATTGAATTGGCTCTTTCATGGTGTTTGAGTGAGACTCAGTACCTCTCCAGCTGGTATTAACAGAGGTTTGGATTGAATTGTCTCTTTCCTGGTATGTGAGTGGGGCTCGGTACAACTCCAGCTGGTATTGATAGCGGCCTGGATTGTATTGGCTCTTTCTGGTGTCTGAGTGGGGCTCAGTACCAATCCTGCTGGTATTAATATAGGTCTGGATGGAATTGACTCTTTCCTGGTGTGTGCGTGAGACTCTGTACCACTCCAGCTGGTATTAATAGAGGTCTGGATTGAATTGGTTCTTTCCTGGGGAGTGAGTGGGGATCTGTACCACTCCAGCTGGTATTAATAGAGGTCTGGATTGAATTGGCTCTTTCCTGGTGTGTGAGTGGGACTCAGAACCACTCCAGCTGGTATTAATAGAGGCCTGGATTGAATTGGCTCTTTCCTGAGGTGTGAGTGGGGATCTGTACCACTCCAGCTGGTATTAATAGAGGCCTGGATTGAATTGGCTCTTTCCTGGTGTGTGAGTGGGGATCTGTACCACTCCAGCTGGTATTAATAGAGGCCTGGATTGAATTGGATCTTTCTGGTGTGTGTGTGGGGCTCAGTACCACTCCAACTGGTATTAATAGAGGCCTGGAATGAACTGTTCTTTTCCTGCTGTGTGAGTGGGACTCAGTCGCACTTCAGCTAGTATTAATAGATGTCTGGATTGAATTGGCTCTTTCCTGGTGTGTGAGTGGGACTCAGAACCACTCCAGCTGGTATGAATAGTGGTCTGGATTGAATTGGCTCTTTCCTGGTGTGTGAGTGGGGATCTGTACCACTCCAGCTGGTATTAATAGAGGCCTGGATTGAATTGGCTCTTTCTGGTGTGTGTGTGGGGCTCAGTACCACTCCAACTAGTATTAATAGAGGCCTGGAATGAACTGTTCTTTTCCTGCTGTGTGAGTGGGACTCAGTCGCACTTCAGCTAGTATTAATAGATGTCTGGATTGAATTGCCTCTTTCCTTGTGCGTGAGTGGGACTCAGTCGCACTCCAGCTGGTATGAATAGAGGTCTGGATTGAATTGGCTGTTTCCTGGTTTGAGAGTGGGACTCAGTACCACTCCAGCTAGTATTAATAGAGGCCTGAATTGAATTGGCTATTTCCTGGTTTGTGAGTGGGTCTCAGTACCATTCCAGCTGGTATTAATAGAGGCCCAGATTGAATTGCCTCTTTCTGGTGTGTGAGTGGGTCTCAGTACCACTCCAGATGGTATTAATAGAGGCCTGAATTGAATTGGCTCTTTCCTGGTTTGTGAGTGGGACTCAGTACCACTCCAGCTGGTATTAATAGAGGCCCAGATTGAATTGGCTCTTTCCTGGTTTGTGAGTGGGTCTCAGTACCATTCCAGCTGGTATTAATAGAGGCCCAGATTGAATTGCCTCTTTCTGGTGTGTGAGTGGGACTCAGTACCACTCCAGCTGGTATTAATAGAGGCCCAGATTGAATTGCCTCTTTCTGGTGTGTGAGTGGGTCTCAGTACCACTCCAAGTGGTATTAATAGAGGCCTGGAATGAACTGCCCTTTCCTGGTTTGTGAGTGGGACTCAGTACCCCTCCAGCTAGTATTAATAGAGGCCTGGATTGTATTGGCTCTTTCTGGTGTCTGCGTGGGGCTCAGAACCATTCCTGCTGGTATTAATTGAGGTCTGGATTGAATTGGCGCTTTCCTGGTGTGTGAGTGGGAGTTAATTCCATTCCAGCTGGTATTATTCGAGGCCTAGATTGAATTGGCCGTTTCCTGGTGTGTGACTGGGGCTCAGAACCACTCCAGCTGGTATTAATAGAAGCCTGGAATGAACTGTCCCTTTCCTGCTGTGTGAGTGGGACTCAGTCGCACTGCAGCTTGTATTATTGAGGTCTGGATTGAATTGGCACTTTCCTGGTGTGTGAGTGGGGCTCAGAACCACTCCAGCTGGGATTAAAAGAGGTCTGGACTGAATTCGCTCTTTCCGGGTGTCTGAATGGGGTTCAGTACCAGTCCAGCTGCTTTTCTTGGAGTTCTGGATTGAATTTGCTCTTTCCTGGTGTGTGAGGGGGCTCAGTACCATTCCAGCTGGTATTAACAGAGGCCTGGATTGAATTGGCTCTTTCTGGTGTGATTACGTGGGGCTCAGGACCACTCCAACTGGTTAAATAGGGGCCTGGAATGAACTGTCCCTTTCCTGCTGTGTGTGTGGGACTCAGTCGCACTCCAGCTGGTATGAATAGAGGTCTGGATTGAATTGGCTGTTTCCTGGTGTGTGAGTGTGACTAAGGGGAAGAGCAGGCAGGGAGCAGATGATGAATGTAAAGGGACTGGTGGCCTGAGGTGCATTTGTTTTAATGCAAGAAGTGTAGTAGGTAAGGCAGATAAACTTCGGGCTTTGATTAGTACCCGGGAGTATGATGTTATTGCTATTACTGAGACTTGGTTGAGGGAAGGCCATGATTGGCAACTGAATATCCCAGGATATCGATGCTTCAGGCGGGATAGAGAGGGAGGTAAAAGGGGTGGAGGAGTTCCATTACTGGTCAAAGAGGATATCACAGCTGTGCTGAAGGAGGGCACGATGGAGGACTCGAGCAGTGAGGCAATATGGACAGAACTCAGAAATAGGAAGGGTGCGGTAACAATGTTGGGGCTGTACTACAGGCCTCCCAACAGCGAGCGTGAGATAGAGGTACAAATATGTAAACAGATTATGGAAAGATGTAGGAGCAACAGGGTGGTGGTGATAGGAGATTTTAATTTTCCCAACATTGACTGGGATTCACTTAGTGTTAGAGGTCTCGATGGAGCAGAATTTGTAAGGAGCATCCAGGAGGGTTTTCTAGAGCAGTATGTAAATAGTCCAACTCGGGAAGGGGCCATACTGGACCTGGTGTTGGGGAATGAGCCCGGCCAGGTTGTTGAAGTTTCAGTAGGGGACTAATTTGGGAATAGTGATCACAATTCCGTAAGTTTTAGAATACTCATGGACAAAGACGAGAGTGGTCCGAAAGGAAGAGTGCTAAATTGGGGGAAGGCCAACTATACCAAAATTCGGCAGGAGCTGGGGAATGTCGATTGGGAGCAGCTGTTTGAAGGTAAATCCACATGTGATATGTGGGAGGCTTTTAAAGAGAGGTTGATTAGCGTGCAGGAGAGACATGTTCCTGTGAAAATGAGGGATAGAAATGGCAAGATTAGGGAACCATGGATGACAGGTGAAATTGTGAGACTAGCTAAGAGGAAAAAGGAAGCATACATAAGGTCTAGGAGGCTGAAGAAAGACGAAGCTTTGAAAGAATATCGGGAATGTAGGACCAATCTGAAACGAGGAATTAAGAGGGCTAAAAGGGGTCATGAAATATCTTTAGCAAACAGGGTTAAAGAAAATCCCAAAGCATTTTATTCATATATAAGGAGAAAGAGGGTATCTAGAGAAAGGATTGGCCCACTAAAGGACAAAGAAGGAATGTTATGCTTGGACTCAGAGAAAATGGGTGAGATTCTAAACGAGTACTTTGCATCGGTATTCACCGAGGAGAGGGACATGACGGATGTTGAGGTTAGGAACAGATGTTTGATTACTCTAGGTCAAGTCGGCATAAGGAGGGAGGAAGTGTTGGGTATTCTAAAAGGCATTAAGGTGGACAAGTCCCCAGGTCCGGAGGGATCTATCCCAGGTTTCTGTGGGAAGCGAGAGAGGAAATAGCTGGGGCCTTAACAGATATCTTTGCAGCATCCTTAAACACGGGTGAGGTCCCGGAGGATTGGAGAATTGCTAATGTTGTCCCCTTGTTTAAGAAGGGTAGCAGGGATAATCCAGGTAATTATAGACCGGTGAGCCTGACGTCAGTGGTAGGGAAGCTGCTGGAGAAGATACTGAGGGATAGAATCTATTCCCATTTGGAAGAAAATGGGCTTATCAGTGATAGGCAACATGTTTTTGTGCAGGGAAGGTCATGTCTTACCAACTTAATAGAATTCTTTGAGGAAGTGACAAAGTTGATTGATGAGGGAAGGGCTGTCGATGTCATATACATGGACTTCAGTAAGGCGTTTGATAAGGTTCCCCATGGTAGGCTGATGGAGAAAGTGAAGTCGCTTGGGGTCCAAGGTGTACTAGCTAGATGGATAAAGAACTGGCTGGGCAACAGGAGACAGAGAGTAGCAGTAGAGGGGAGTTTCTCAAAATGGAGACGTGTGACCAGTGGTGTTCCACAGGGATCCGTGCTGGGACCACTGTTGTTTGTGATATACATTAATGATTTGGAGGAAAGTATAGGTGGACTGATTAGCAAGTTTGCAGACGACACTAAGATTGGTGAAGTAGCAGATAGTGAAGGGGACTGTCAGAGAATACAGCAGAATATAGATAGATTGGAGAGTTGGGCAGAGAAATGGCAGATGGAGTTCAATCAGGGCAAATGCGAGGTGATGCATTTTGGAAGATCCAATTCAAGAGTGAACTATACAGTAAATGGAAAAGTCCTGGGGAAAATTGATGTCCAGAGAGATTTGGGTGTTCAGGTCCATTGTTCCCTGAAGGTGGCAACGCAGGTAAATAGAGTGGTCAAGAAGGCATACGGCATGCTTTCCTTCATCGGACGGGGTATTGAGTACAAGAGTTGGCAGGTCATGTTACAGTTGTATAGGACTTTGGTTCGGCCACATTTGGAATACTGCGTACAGTTCTGGTCGCCACATTACCAAAAGGATGTGGATGCTTTGGAGAGGGTGCAGAGGAGGTTCACCAGGATGTTGCCTGGTATGGAGGGCGCTAGCTATGAAGAGAGGTTGAGTAGATTAGGATTATTTTCATTAGAAAGATGGAGGTTGAGGGGGGACCTGATTGAGGTGTACAAAATCATGAGAGGTATAGACAGGGTGGACAGCAAGAGGCTTTTTCCCAGAGTGGGGGTTTCAATTACTAGAGGACACGAGTTCAAAGTGAAAGGGGAAATGTTTAGGGGGGATATGCGTGGAAAGTTCTTTACGCAGAGGGTGGTGGGCACCTGGAACGCATTGCCAGCGGAGGTGGTAGATGCGGGCACGATGGAGTCGTTTAAGATGTATCTAGACAGATACATGAATGGGCAGGAAGAAAAGAGATACAGAAGCTTAGAAAATAGGCGACATGTTTAGAGAGAGGATCTGGATCGGCGCAGGCTTGGAGGGCCGAAGGGCCTGATCCTGTGCTGTAATTATCTTTGTTCTTTGTTCTTTGTTCTTTGAGTACCACTCCAGCTGCTATTAATGGAGGTCTGGATCGAATTGGCACTTTCCTGATGTGTGAGTGGGGATCAGTTCAACTCCAGCTGGTATTAATAGAGGCCTGGAATGAACTGTCACTTTCCTGGTGTGTGAGTGGGACTCAGTCGCACTCCAGCTGGTATTAATAGGGTTGGGATTGAATTGGCTCTTTCCTGGTGTGTGAGTGGGACTCAGTACCACTCCAGCTGGTATTAATAGGGTTGGGATTGAATTGGCTCTTTCCTGGTGTGTGTGGGACTCAGTACCACTCCAGCTGGTATTAATAGAGGCCTGGATTGAGTTAGCCACTTCCTGGTGTGTGAGCAGGCCTCAGTTCCACTCCTTCTGCTATTAATAGAGACATGGATTGAATTGGCCCTTTTTTGGTGAGTGAGTGGGGATTAGTGCCACTCCTGCTGGTATTAAAAGAGGCCTAAATTGAATTGTCTCTTTCCTGGTGTGTGAGTGAGACTCAGTACCACTCCAGCTGGTACTAATAGAGGCCTGGATTGAATTGGCTCTTTGCTGGGGAGTGAGTGGGGATCTGTACCACTCCAGCTGGTATTAATAGAGATCTGGTTTGAATTTGCTCTTTGCTGGTGTGTGAGTGCGGATCAGTACCACTCCAGCTGGTATTAATAGAGGCCTGGATTGAATTGGCTCTTTGCTGGGGAGTGAGTGGGGATCTGTACCACTCCAGCTGGTATTAAAAGAGGTCTGGATTGAATTGGCACTTCTTGATGTGTGTGTGGGACTCAGTACCACTCCAGCTGGTATTAAAAGAGGTCTGGATTGAATTGGCACTACTTGGTGTGTGTGTGGGGCTCAGTACCACTCCAGCTGGTATTAATAGAGGCTTGGATTGAATTGGCTCTTGCTGGTGCCTGAGTGGGGCTCAGTACCATCCTGGTGGTATTATTAGTGGTCTGGATGGAATGGTCTCTTTCCTGGTGCGTCCGTGAGAATCAGTATCACTCCAGCTGGTATTAATAGAGGCCTAGAATGAATTGGCTCTTTCTGGTGTGTGAGTGGGACTCAGTACCACTCCAGCTGCTATTAATAGATACCTGGATTGAATTGCCTCTTTCCTGGTGTGTGAGTGGCTCTCAGTCCCACTCCAGTCGCTATAGATAGAGGCCTGGATCGAAATGGCTCTTCCCTGGTGTGTGAGTGGGGCTCAGTACCACTCCAGCTGGTATTATTAGAGGTCTGGATGGAATGGTCTCTTTCCTGGTGCGTCCGTGAAAATCAGAACCACTCCAGCTGGTATTAATAGAGGCCTAGAATGAATTGGCTCTTTCTGGTGTGTGAGTGGGACACAGTGCCAGAACACCCGGTGTTAATAGAGTCCTGGAATGAACTGTCTCTTCTCTGCTGTGTGAGTGGGATTCAGTCCCACTCCAAATGTTATTAATAGAGGTCTGGATTGAATTGACTCTTTCCTGGTGTGTGAGTGGGACTCAGTCCCACTCCAGCTGGTATAAATAGAGGCCTGGATTGAATTGGCTCTTTACTGGTGTGTGAGTGGGACTCAGTACCACTCCTACTGGTATTGATATAAGCCTCGATTGATATGGCTCTCTCCTGGTGTGAGTGGGACTCACTGCCACTCCAGCTGGTATTAATAGAGGCCTGTAATGAACTGTCCCTTTCCTGCTGTGTGAGTGGGACTCAGTCCCACTCCAGCTGGTATCAATGGCGGTCTGGCTTTAATTAGCTTTTTCCTGGTGTGTGAGTGGGAGTTAATTCCACTCCAGCTGGTATTAATAGAGACCTGGATTGAATTGGCTCTTTCTGGGGTGTTAGTGGGACTCAGTGCCACTCCAGCTAGTATTAATGGAAGCCTGGAATGAACTATCTCTTTCCTGGTGTGTGAGTGGGTCTCAGTCCCACTCCAGCTGGTATCAATGGCGGTCTGGCTTTAATTAGCTTTTTCCTGGTGTGTGAGTGGGGCTCAGTACCACTCCAGCTGGTATTAATAAAGGTTTGCATTGAATTGGCTCTTTCCTGGTGTGTCAGTGGGACTCAGTACCACTCCAGCTGGTGATAATATAGGCTCGGTTTCAATTGGCTCTTTCCTGGTGTGTGAATGGGAGTTAATTTTACTCCAGCTGGTATAAATAGAGGCCTGGATTGAATTGGTTCTTTCCCGGTATGTGAATGAGCCTCAGTACCACTCCAGCTGGTATTAATATAGGCTCAAATTCAATTGGCTCTTATCTGGTGTGTGAGTGGGGCTCAGTACCACTCCAGCTGGCATTAATAGAGGTCTGGATTGAATTGGCTGTTTCCTGGTGTGTGTGTGGGACTCAGTACCACTCCAGCTGGTTTTAACAAAGGCCAGTTCGATCTGATGATATGCACTGTTGTCTGTTTGATGTCACCTGCACCGCGGCCATTTTAAGCGACATGTGCTGCGGCCATTCTAAATGATGTGCTCTGTGGTCTGTTTGATGTCACCTTCACTGCGGCCATTTTACGTGACATATGGTACGGCCATTTTAAATGATATGCACTGTGGTCTGTTTGATGTCACCGTCACTGCGTCCATTTTAAATGTTATGCTCTGTGGTCTGTTCGATGTCACCTTGACTGCAGCCATTTTACGTGACATGTGCTGCGGCCATTTTAAATGATATGCACTGTGGTCTGTTTGATGTCACCGTCACTGCGTCCATTTTAAATGTTATGCTCTGTGGTCTGTTTGATGTCACCTTCACTGCGGCCATTTTACGTGACATGTGCTGCGGCCATTTTAAATGATATGCTCTGTGATCTGTTTGAATTGAGAGTAATCCACGGGGATCATTTTCAACGTTTTCTGTCCAGGGCAGTGAATGTAACAGATTATAAATGAGAATAAAATCTCATAAAGGATAATAAATCACAGACAATCATAAATATTATAAAGATTTACAAAGTGAGAGGAAGAATTATAAACAGTTTATAAAGGTTGTAAAGGTCAGTAAATGTTTATAAATTATTATAAAGAATTATCAATAATTATCAGGATTCTTTTAGTTTGAAAGGGATTATAAAAGAATCAGAAAGATTCAGACCCCGCCCCCACTCCGTCACCCTGGAAACAGACCCCGCCCCCACTCCCGTCTCCCTGGAAACAGACCCCGCCCCCACTCCCCGTCACCCTGGAAACAGACCCCGCCCCCACTCCCGTCACTCTGGAAACAGACCCCGCCCCCACTCCCGTCACCCTGGAAACAGACCCCGCCCCCACTCCCGTCACCCTGGAAACAGACCCCGCCCCCACTCCCGTCACCCTGGAAACAGACCCCGCCCCCACACCCGTCACCTTGGTAAGAGACCCCGCCCCCACTCCCGTCACCCTGGAAACAGACCCCGCCCACACTCCCGTCACCCTGGAAACAGACCCCGCCCCCACTCCCGTCACCCTGGAAACAGACCCCGCCCCCACTCCCGTCACCTTGGTAACAGACCCCGCCCCCACTCCCGTCACCTTGGTAACAGACCCCGCCCCCACTCCGTCACCCTGGTAACAGACCCCGCCCCCACTCCCGTCACCTAGGTAACAGACCCCGCCCCTACTCCCGTCACCTTGGTAACAGACCCCGCCCCCACTCCCGTCACCCTGGAAACAGACCCCACCCACATTCCCGTCACTCTGGAAACAGACCCCGCCTCCACTCGCCGTCACCTTGGAAACAGACCCCGCCCCCACTCGCCGTCACTTTGGTAACATGACTCCGCCCCCACTCCCGTCACCTTGGAAACAGACCACGCCCCCATTCGCCGTCACTCTGGAAACAGACCCCGCCCCCACTCACCGTCACCTTGGAAACAGACCCCGCCCCCACTCCCGTCACCTTGGAAACAGACCCCGCCCCCACTCGCCGTCACCTTGGTAACAGACCCCGCCCCCACTCCCGTCACCCTGGAAACAGACCCCGCCCACATTCCCGTCACTCTGGAAACAGACCCCGCCCCCCACTCGCCGTCACCTTGGAAACAGACCCCGCCCCCACTCGCCGTCACTTTGGTAACAGACCCCGCCCCCACTCCCGTCACCTTGGAAACAGACCCCGCCCCCACTCGCCGTCACTTTGGTAACAGACCACGCCCCCACTCGCCGTCACCTTGGAAACAGACCCCGCCCCCACTCGCCGTCACCTTGGAAACAGGCCCCTCCCCCGCTCTGTCTCCATGGTGAGAGGCCCCTCCCCCGCTCTGTCTCCATGGTGAGAGGCCCCTCCCCCGCTCTGTCTCCATGGTGAGAGGCCCCTCCCCCGCTCTGTCTCCATGGTGACAGTCCCCTCCCCCGCTCTGTCTCCATGGTGAGAGGCCCCTCCCCCGCTCTGTCTCCATGGTGACAGTCTCCTCCCCCGCTCTGTCTCCATGGTGAGAGGCCCCTCCCCCGCTCTGTCTCCATGGTGAGAGGCCCCTCCCCCGCTCTGTCTCCATGGTGACAGGCCCCTCCCCCGCTCTGTCTCCATGGTGAGAGGCCCCTCCCCCGCTCTGTCTCCATGGTGACAGGCTCCTCCCCCGCTCTGTCTCCATGGTGACAGGCCCCTCCCCCGCTCTGTCTCCATGGTGAGAGGCCCCTCCCCCGCTCTGTCTCCATGGTGAGAGGCCCCTCCCCCGCTCTGTCTCCATGGTGAGAGGCCCCTCCCCCGCTCTGTCTCCATGGTGAGAGGCCCCTCCCCCGCTCTGTCTCCATGGTGACAGGCTCCTCCCCCGCTCTGTCTCCATGGTGAGAGGCCCCTCCCCCGCTCTGTCTCCATGGTGAGAGGCTCCTCCCCCGCTCTGTCTCCATGGTGACAGGCCCCTCCCCCGCTCTGTCTCCATGGTGAGAGGCCCCTCCCCCGCTTTGTCTCCATGGTGACAGGCCCCTCCCCCGCTCTGTCTCCATGGTGACAGGCCCCTCCCCCGCTCTGTCTCCATGGTGAGAGGCCCCTCCCCCGCTCTGTCTCCATGGTGAGAGGCCCCTCCCCCGCTCTGTCTCCATGGTGAGAGGCTCCTCCCCCGCTCTGTCTCCATGGTGACAGGCCCCTCCCCCGCTCTGTCTCCATGGTGAGAGGCCCCTCCCCCGCTTTGTCTCCATGGTGACAGGCCCCTCCCCCGCTCTGTCTCCATGGTGACATGCCCCTCCCCCGCTCTGTCTCCATGGTGAGAGGCCCCTCCCCCGCTCTGTCTCCATGGTGAGAGGCCCCTCCCCCGCTCTGTCTCCATGGTGACAGGCTCCTCCCCCGCTCTGTCTCCATGGTGACAGGCCCCTCCCCCGTTCTGTCTCCATGGTGAGAGTCCCCTCCCCCGCTCTGTCTCCATGGTGAGAGGCCCCTCCCCCGTTCTGTCTCCATGGTGTCAGGCTCCTCCCCCGCTCTGTCTACATGGTGACAGGCTCCTCCCCCGCTCTGTCTCCATGGTGACAGGCCCCTCCCCCGTTCTGTCTCCATGGTGAGAGTCCCCTCCCCCGCTCTGTCTCCATGGTGAGAGGCCCCTCCCCCGCTCTGTCTCCATGGTGTCAGGCTCCTCCCCCGCTCTGTCTACATGGTGAGAGGCCCCTCCCCCGCTCTGTCTCCATGGTGACAGGCCCCTCCCCCGCTCTGTCTCCATGGTGACAGTCCCCTCCCCCGCTCTGTCTCCATGCTGAGAGGCCCCTCCCCCGCTCTGTCTCCATGGTGACAGGCCCCTCCCCCGCTCTGTCTCCATGGTGAGAGGCCCCTCCCCCGCTCTGTCTCCATGGTGAGAGGCCCCTCCCCCGCTCTGTCTCCATGGTGACAGTCTCCTCCCCCGCTCTGTCTCCATGGTGACAGTCCCCTCCCCCGCTCTGTCTCCATGGTGACAGCCCCTCCGCCGCTCTGTCTCCATGGTGAGAGGCCCCTCCCCCGCTCTGTCTCCATGGTGACAGTCCCCTCCCCCGCTCTGTCTCCATGGTGACAGTCTCCTCCCCCGCTCTGTCTCCATGGTGAGAGGCCCCTCCCCCGCTCTGTCTCCATGGTGAGAGGCCCCTCCCCCGCTCTGTCTCCATGGTGAGAGGCCCCTCCCCCGCTCTGTCTCCATGGTGACAGTCCCCTCCCCCGCTCTGTCTCCATGGTGAGAGGCCCCTCCCCCGCTCTGTCTCCATGGTGAGAGGCCCCTCCCCCGCTCTGTCTCCATGGTGACAGGCCCCTCCCCCGTTCTGTCTCCATGGTGACAGGCTCCTCCCCCGCTCTGTCTCCATGGTGACAGGCCCCTCCCCCGCTCTGTCTCCATGGTGACAGGCTCCTCCCCCGCTCTGTCTCCATGGTGAGAGGCCCCTCCCCCGCTCTGTCTCCATGGTGACAGGCCCCTCACCCGCTCTGTCTCCATGGTGACAGGCCCCTCCCCCGCTCTGTCTCCATGGTGAGAGGCCCCTCCCCCGCTCTGTCTCCATGGTGAGAGGCCCCTCCCCCGCTCTGTCTCCATGGTGACAGGCCCCTCCCCCGCTCTGTCTCCATGGTGACAGGCCCCTCCCCCGCTCTGTCTCCATGGTGAGAGGCCCCTCTCCCGCTCTGTCTCCATGGTGAGAGGCCCCTCCCCCGCTTTGTCTCCATGGTGACAGGCCCCTCCCCCGCTCTGTCTCCATGGTGACAGGCCCCTCCCCCGCTCTGTCTCCATGGTGAGAGGCCCCTCCCCCGCTCTGTCTCCATGGTGAGAGGCCCCTCCCCCGCTCTGTCTCCATGGTGACAGTCCCCTCCCCCGCTCTGTCTCCATGGTGAGAGGCCCCTCCCCCGTTCTGTCTCCATGGTGACAGGCCCCTCCCCCGCTCTGTCTCCATGGTGAGAGGCCCCTCCCCGTTCTGTCTCCATGGTGACAGGCTCCTCCCCCGCTCTGTCTCCATGGTGAGAGGCCCCACCCCCGCTCTGTCTCCATGGTGAGAGGCCCCTCCCCCGCTCTGTCTCCATGGTGAGAGGCCCCTCCCCCGCTTTGTCTCCATGGTGACAGGCCCCTCCCCCGCTCTGTCTCCATGGTGACAGTCCCCTCCCCCGCTCTGTCTCCATGGTGACAGTCCCCTCCCCCGCTCTGTCTCCATGGTGACAGGCCCCTCCCCCGCTCTGTCTCCATGGTGACAGTCCCCTCCCCCGCTCTGTCTCCATGGTGACAGTCCCCTCCCCCGCTCTGTCTCCATGGTGACAGTCCCCTCCCCCGCTCTGTCTCCATGGTGACAGGCCCCTCCCCCGTTCTGTCTCCATGGTGACAGGCCCCTCCCCCTCCTCTGATTATTGAATTAATTTAATAATTGTATTAAAGGGATATTTCAGCACATTCTTCACCTGCTCTCTGAACTGAGTCTGGGTCACGGCGTAAATCACAGTGTTTGTGGAGCAGCTCAGGAGCTGGAGCATGAAGGACAATTCCATCAGAAACAGAGGGAGAATAACAGACTCATAACCCATCCAGTACATCCTCCTCCATATCGAATACACCATTAACAGGGCCCACAACAGCATGAAATTACCAGAGATAACTAACAGTAAAATGATAGATTTCCTTCGACTCTCCATCTCGGGGTCTCTGTGACTCTCCCCACTGCTGTGAGCCCGGAGTCTCCTGCGTCCTCTGCTGCTCACTAAAATGTGTCTGACGGTGAGAGCGTTGAGCAGCAGAATCAGCACAAATGGGATGACCGGGGTTAGAATGTTGTGGAGGAACTCGATTGTTCCCCAGACACGAGAATTCCGAACATCCATTGTTACCTCACAAAACCAGGGATTGTTCCTCAGCGAATACCAACCCGTGAACATAAAATACCAGAAGATGTTCTTTAAACAGCTCAGCAAACTCACTGTTCCCACAACCACAGCACATGTTTTCTCACTGCAATATTTACTTTTCAGATTCTGACAACAAATGGCCACAAATCGATCAAAGGTGAAAGTGACGGTGAACCAGACAGAACAGTCTGTGACTGTGTAAAGCAGGACGGCGTGGATATTACACACGGGGATGTACCACAGGAACTGAAACTGTTCCCAATAAACAATGGGAATGTGTCTGAATATCAGGTCCAGGATAATGACCAGTAGATCCGCCGCTGACATGGCCACCAGGTACCGAGTAACACATTTGGAGAGACCGCACTTTCCCCGAGACAGGATCCCAATCGTCAGCAAGTTAACTGTGAGGAAGGGAAATAAACAGAGAAATTAGACATCAGACTAGAGCAATGTTAACAGATCAATGTATGTGTGTGAGTGTCAGAAATAAACAGAGAAATTAGACATCAGACTGGAGCAAAGTTACCAGATCAGTGTATGTGTGAGAGTGTCAGAAATGAACAGAGAAATTAGACATCAGACTGGAGCAAAGTTACCAGATCAGTGTATGTGTGTGAGTGTCAGAAATAAACAGAGAAATTAGACATCAGACTGGAGCAAAGTTAACAGATCAATGTATGTGTGTGTGTCAGAAATAAACAGAGAAATTAGACATCAGACGGCAGCAATGTTACCAGATCTGTGTATGTGTGTGAGTGTCAGAAATAAACAGAGAAATTAGACATCAGACTGGAGCAATGTTACCAGATCTGTGTATGTGTGTGAGTGTCAGAAATAAACAGAGAAATTAGACATCAGACGGCAGCAATGTTACCAGATCTGTGTATGTGTGTGAGTGTCAGAAATAAACAGAGAAATTAGACATCAGACTGCAGCAATGTTACCAGATCTGTGTATGTGTGTGAGTGTCAGAAATAAACAGAGAAATTAGAGAGAGAGAGGGTGTGCACGTATTTGAGATAATGTGATTCAGCAAGTGTGTGTGTGTGAGAGAGAATGTGAGCGAGAGAGAGACAGAGTGTGTGTGTGTAAATATATATAAATATATATACATATATATCTCAGTGCCTGGATTCTGGTGTGTCTGTGTATATATATATATATATAAGTCTCAGTGTCTGGGATGTGATGTGTGTGTGTGTGTGCATATATATAAGTCTCAGTGTCTGTGCTGTGGTGTGTGTGTGTGTGATGTGTGTGTGCATATATATAAGTCTCAGGGTCTGTTCAGAGGTGTGTGTGTGTGTGTGTGTGTGCATATATATGTCTCAGTGTCTGTTCTGTGGTGTGTGTGTGTGTATGTGTGCATATATATAAGTCTCAGTGTCT
>NW_027140441.1:440000-450000 GCF_036365525.1 Heterodontus francisci
ATATATATATATAGGTCTCAGGGTCTGGACTGTGGTGTGTGTGTATATATATATATATATATATATATATAAGTCTCAGGGCCTGCACTGTGGTGTGTATGTGTATATATATATATATATATATATACATCTATAAATATATCTCAGTGCCTGGACTGTGGTGTGTGTGTATATATATATATAAGTCTCAGGGCCTGGACCGTGGTGTGTGTGTATATATATGAGTCTCAGGGTCTGGACTGTGGTGTGTGTGTATATATATATATAAGTCTCAGGGCCTGGACCGTGGTGTGTGTGTATATATATAGGTCTCAGGGTCTGGACTGTGGTGTGTGTGTATATATATATAAGTCTCAGGGCCTGCACTGTGGTGTGTGTGTGTGTATATATATTTGTCTCAGGGCCTGGACCGTGGTGTGTGTGTGTGTATATATATTTGTCTCAGGGCCTGGACTGTGGTGTGTGTGTGTGTATATATATTTGTCTCAGGGCCTGGACTGTGGTGTGTGTGTGTGTGTATATTTATCCATCTCAGAGCCTGGACTGTGGTGTGTGTGAGTGTGTATATATATATGTCACAGGGCTTGGACTGTGGTGTGTGTGTGTATATATATATGTCTCAGGGCCTGGACTGTGGTGTGTGTGTGTATATATATATGTCTCAGGGCCTGGACTGTGGTGTGTGTGTGTATATATATATATGTCTCCGGGCCTGGACTTTGGTGTGTGTGTGTATATATATAAGTCTCAGGGCCTGGACTGTGGTGAGTGTGTGTGTATATATATAAGTCTCAGGGCATGGGATGTGGTGTGTGTGTATGTATATATATAAGTCTCAGGGCCTGGACTGTGGTGTGTGTGTGTGTATATATATAAGTCTCAGGGCCTGGACTGTGGTGAGTGTGTGTGTATATATATAAGTCTCAGGGCATGGGATGTGGTGTGTGTGTATGTATATATATAAGTCACAGGGCCTGGACTGTGGTGTGTGTGTGTGTATATATATAAGTCTCAGGGTCTGGACTGTGGTGAGTGTGTGTGTATATATATAAGTCTCAGGGCATGGGATGTGGTGTGTGTGTATGTATATATATAAGTCTCAGGGCCTGGACTGTGGTGTGTGTGTGTGTATATATATAAGTCTCAGGGCCTGGACTGTGGTGAGTGTGTGTGTATATATATAAGTCTCAGGGCCTGGACTGTGGTGTGTGTATGTATATATATAAGTCTCAGGGCATGGACTGTGGTGTGTGTATGTATATATATATAAGTCTCAGGGCCTGGACTGTGGTGTGTGTGTTTATATATATAAGTCTCAGGGCCTGGACTGTGGTGTGTGTGTGTGTATATATATATAAGTATCAGGGCCTGGACTGTGGTGTGTGTGTATGTATATATATAAGTCTCAGGGTCTGGACTGTGGTGTGTGTATGTATATATATATAAGTCTCAGGGCCTGGACTGTGGTGTGTGTATGTATATATATAAGTCTCAGGGCCTGGTCTGTGGTGTGTGTGTGTGTATATATATAAGTCTCAGGGCATGGACTGTGGTGTGTGTGTATGTATATATATAATTCTCAGGGTCTGGACTGTGGTGTGTGTATGTATATATATATAAGTCTCAGGGCCTGGACTGTGGTGTGTGTGTGTATATATAAGTCTCAGGGCCTGGACTGTGGTGTGTGTGTGTATATATATAAGTCTCAGGGCATGGACTGTGGTGTGTGTGTATGTATATATATAAGTCTCAGGGTCTGGACTGTGGTGTGTGTATGTATATATATATAAGTCTCAGGGTCTGGACTGTGGTGTGTGTATGTATATATATATAAGTCTCAGGGCCTGGACTGTGGTGAGTGTGTGTATATATATAAGTCTCAGGGCCTGGACTGTGGTGTGTGTGTGTATTTATATAAGTCTCAGGGCCTGGACTGTGGTGTGTGTGTTTATATATATAAGTCTCAGGGCCTGGACTGTGGTGTGTGTGTGTGTATATATATAAGTCTCAGGGCATGGACTGTGGTGTGTGTGTGTGTATATATATAAGTCTCAGGGCATGGACTGTGGTGTGAGTGTGTGTATATATATAAGTCTCAGGGCATGGACTGTGGTGTGAGTGTGTGTATATATATAAGTCTCAGGGCATGGATTGTGGTGTGAGTGTGTGTATATATATAAGTCTCAGGGCATGGACTGTGGTGTGAGTGTGTGTATATATATAAGTCTCAGGGCATGGACTGTGGTGTGCGTGTGTATATATATAAGTCTCAGGGCCTGGACTGTGGTGTGTGTGTGTATATATATAAGTCTCAGGGCATGGACTGTGGTGTGAGTGTGTGTATATATATAAGTCTCAGGGCATGGACTGTGGTGTGTGTGTGTATATATATAAGTCTCAGGGCCTGGACTGTGGTGTGTGTGTGTATATATATAAGTCTCAGGGCATGGACTGTGGTGTGTGTGTGTGTATATATATAAGTCTCAGGGCATGGACTGTGGTGTGAGTGTGTGTATATATATAAGTCTCAGGGCCTGGACTGTGGTGTGTGTGTGTATATATAAGTATCAGGGCCTGGACTGTGGTGTGTGTGTGTGTATATATATAAGTCTCAGTGCCTGGACTGTGGTGTGTGTGTGTATATATATAAGTCTCAGGGCATGGACTGTGGTGTGAGTGTGTGTATATTTATAAGTCTCAGGGCATGGACTGTGGTGTGTTTGTGTGTGTATATATATAAGTCTCAGGGCCTGGACTGTGGTGTGTGTGTGTATATATATAAGTCTCAGGGCATGGACTGTGGTGTGTGTGTATGTATATATATAGGTCTCAGGGTCTGGACTGTGGTGTGTGTATGTATATATATATAAGTCTCAGGGCCTGGACTGTGGTGTGTGTATGTATATATATATAAGTCTCAGGGCCTGGACTGTGGTGAGTGTGTGTATATATATAAGTCTCAGGGCCTGGACTGTGGTGTGTGTGTGTATTTATATAAGTCTCAGGGCCTGGACTGTGGTGTGTGTGTTTATATATATAAGTCTCAGGGCCTGGACTGTGGTGTGTGTGTGTATATATATTAGTCTCAGGGCCTGGACTGTGGTGTGTGTGTATATATATATAAGTCTCAGGGCCTGGACTGTGGTGTGTGTGTTTATATATATAAGTCTCAGGGCATGAACTGTGGTGTGTGTGTATATATATAAGTCTCAGGGCATGGACTGTGGTGTGTGTGTGTGTGTATATATATAAGTCTCAGGGCCTGGACTGTGGTGTGTGTGTATATATATATAAGTCTCAGGGCCTGGACTGTGGTGTGTGTGTTTATATATAGAAGTCTCAGGGCATGGACTGTGGTGTGTGTGTATATATATATAAGTCTCAGGGCCTGGACTGTGGTGTGTGTGTGTGTATATATATAAGTCTCAGGGCCTGGACTGTGGTGTGTGTGTATATATATATAAGTCTCAGGGCCTGGACTGTGGTGTGTGTGTGTGTATATATATAAGTCTCAGGGCCTGGACTGTGGTGTGTGTGTGTATATATATAAGTCTCAGGGCATGGACTGTGGTGTGTGTGTATATATATATAAGTCTCAGGGCCTGGACTGTGGTGTGTGTGTTTATATATATAAGTCTCAGGGCATGAACTGTGGTGTGTGTGTATATATATAAGTCTCAGGGCATGGACTGTGGTGTGTGTGTTTATATATAGAAGTCTCAGGGCATGGACTGTGGTGTGTGTGTATATATATAAGTCTCAGGGCATGGACTGTGGTGTGTGTGTTTATATATATAAGTCTCAGGGCATGGACTGTGGTGTGTGTGTATATATATAAGTCTCAGGGCATGGACTGTGGTGTGTGTGTATATATATAAGTCTCAGGGCATGGACTGTGGTGTGTGTGTGTGTGTATATATATAAGTCTCAGGGCATGGACTGTGGTGTGTGTGTATATATATAAGTCTCAGGGCATGGACTGTGGTGTGTGTGTGTGTGTATTTATATAAGTCTCAGGGCCTGGACTGTGGTGTGTGTGTTTATATATATAAGTCTCAGGGCATGGACTGTGGTGTGTGTGTATGTATATAAGTCTCAGGGCATGGACTGTGGTGTGTGTGTGTGTGTATATATATAAGTCTCAGGGCCTGGACTGTGGTGTGTGTGTATATATATATAAGTCTCAGGGCCTGGACTGTGGTGTGTGTGTGTATATATATAAGTCTCAGGGCCTGGACTGTGGTGTGTGTGTGTATATATATAAGTCTCAGGGCCTGGACTGTGGTGTGTGTGTGTATTTATATAAGTCTCAGGGCCTGGACTGTGGTGTGTGTGTTTATATATATAAGTCTCAGGGCCTGGACTGTGGTGTGTGTGTGTGTATATATATAAGTCTCAGGGCCTGGACTGTGGTGTGTGTGTGTATATATATAAGTCTCAGGGCATGGACTGTGGTGTGTGTGTGTGTATATATATAAGTCTCAGGGCATGGACTGTGGTGTGAGTGTGTGTATATATATAAGTCTCAGGGCATGGACTGTGGTGTGAGTGTGTGTATATATATAAGTCTCAGGGCATGGACTGTGGTGTGAGTGTGTGTATATATATAAGTCTCAGGGCATGGACTGTGGTGTGAGTGTGTGTATATATATAAGTCTCAGGGCATGGACTGTGGTGTGAGTGTGTGTATATATATAAGTCTCAGGGCATGGACTGTGGTGTGAGTGTGTGTATGTATATAAGTCTCAGGGCATGGACTGTGGTGTGAGTGTGTATATATATATAAGTCTCAGGGCATGGACTGTGGTGTGTGTGTGTATATATATAAGTCTCAGGGCATGGACTGTGGTGTGTGTGTGTATATATATAAGTCTCAGGGCATGGACTGTGGTGTGTGTGTGTATATATATAAGTCTCAGGGCCTGGACTGTGGTGTGTGTGTGTATATATATAAGTCTCAGGGCCTGGACTGTGGTGTGTGTGTGTGTATATATATATAAGTCTCAGGGCATGGACTGTGGTGTGAGTGTGTGTATATATATAAGTCTCAGGGCCTGGACTGTGGTGTGTGTGTGTATATATAAGTATCAGGGCCTGGACTGTGGTGTGTGTGTGTGTATATATATAAGTCTCAGTGCCTGGACTGTGGTGTGTGTGTGTATATATATAAGTCTCAGGGCATGGACTGTGGTGTGAGTGTGTGTATATATATAAGTCTCAGGGCATGGACTGTGGTGTGTGTGTGTGTGTATATATATAAGTCTCAGGGCCTGGACTGTGGTGTGTGTGTATATATATATAAGTCTCAGGGCCTGGACTGTGGTGTGTGTGTGTGTATATATATAAGTCTCAGGGCATGGACTGTGGTGTGAGTGTGTGTATATATATAAGTCTCAGGGCATGGACTGTGGTGTGAGTGTGTGTATATATATAAGTCTCAGGGCATGGACTGTGGTGTGAGTGTGTATATATATATAAGTCTCAGGGCATGGACTGTGGTGTGTGTGTGTATATATATAAGTCTCAGGGCATGGACTGTGGTGTGTGTGTATATATATATAAGTCTCAGGGCATGGACTGTGGTGTGTGTGTGTATATATATAAGTCTCAGGGCATGGACTGTGGTGTGAGTGTGTGTATATATATAAGTCTCAGGGCATGGACTGTGGTGTGTGTGTGTATATATATAAGTCTCAGGGCATGGACTGTGGTGTGTGTGTGTGTATATATATAAGTCTCAGGGCATGGACTGTGGTGTGAGTGTGTGTATATATATAAGTCTCAGGGCATGGACTGTGGTGTGAGTGTGTGTATATATATAAGTCTCAGGGCATGGACTGTGGTGTGAGTGTGTGTATATATATAAGTCTCAGGGCATGGACTGTGGTGTGAGTGTGTGTATATATATAAGTCTCAGGGCATGGACTGTGGTGTGAGTGTGTGTATGTATATAAGTCTCAGGGCATGGACTGTGGTGTGAGTGTGTATATATATATAAGTCTCAGGGCATGGACTGTGGTGTGTGTGTGTATATATATAAGTCTCAGGGCATGGACTGTGGTGTGTGTGTGTATATATATAAGTCTCAGGGCATGGACTGTGGTGTGTGTGTGTATATATATAAGTCTCAGGGCCTGGACTGTGGTGTGTGTGTGTATATATATAAGTCTCAGGGCCTGGACTGTGGTGTGTGTGTGTGTATATATATATAAGTCTCAGGGCATGGACTGTGGTGTGAGTGTGTGTATATATATAAGTCTCAGGGCCTGGACTGTGGTGTGTGTGTGTATATATAAGTATCAGGGCCTGGACTGTGGTGTGTGTGTGTGTGTATATATATAAGTCTCAGTGCCTGGACTGTGGTGTGTGTGTGTATATATATAAGTCTCAGGGCATGGACTGTGGTGTGAGTGTGTGTATATATATAAGTCTCAGGGCATGGACTGTGGTGTGTGTGTGTGTGTATATATATAAGTCTCAGGGCCTGGACTGTGGTGTGTGTGTATATATATATAAGTCTCAGGGCCTGGACTGTGGTGTGTGTGTGTATATATATAAGTCTCAGGGCATGGACTGTGGTGTGTGTGTGTGTGTATATATATAAGTCTCAGGGCCTGGACTGTGGTGTGTGTGTACATATATATAAGTCTCAGGGCCTGGACTGTGGTGTGTGTGTGTATATATATACGTCTCAGGGCCTGGACTGTGGTGTGTGTGTGTATATATATAAGTCTCAGGGCCTGGACTGTGGTGTGTGTGTGTATTTATATAAGTCTCAGGGCCTGGACTGTGGTGTGTGTGTTTATATATATAAGTCTCAGGGCCTGGACTGTGGTGTGTGTGTGTGTGTATATATATAAGTCTCAGGGCATGGACTGTGGTGTGTGTGTGTGTATATATATAAGTCTCAGGGCATGGACTGTGGTGTGTGTGTGTGTATATATATAAGTCTCAGGGCATGGACTGTGGTGTGAGTGTGTGTATATATATAAGTCTCAGGGCATGGACTGTAGTGTGAGTGTGTGTATATATATAAGTCTCAGGGCATGGACTGTGGTGTGAGTGTGTGTATATATATAAGTCTCAGGGCATGGACTGTGGTGTGAGTGTGTGTATATATATAAGTCTCAGGGCATGGACTGTGGTGTGTGTGTGTGTATATATATAAGTCTCAGGGCATGGACTGTGGTGTGAGTGTGTGTATATATATAAGTCTCAGGGCATGGACTGTGGTGTGAGTGTGTGTATATATATAAGTCTCAGGGCATGGACTGTGGTGTGAGTGTGTGTATATATATAAGTCTCAGGGCATGGACTGTGGTGTGTGTGTGTGTATATATATAAGTATCAGGGCCTGGACTGTGGTGTGTGTGTGTATATATAAGTCTCAGGGCCTGGACTGTGGTGTGTGTGTATATATATAAGTCTCAGGGCATGGACTGTGGTGTGAGTGTGTATATATATATAAGTCTCAGGGCATGGACTGTGGTGTGTGTGTGTATATATATAAGTCTCAGGGCATGGACTGTGGTGTGTGTGTGTATATATATAAGTCTCAGGGCCTGGACTGTGGTGTGTGTGTGTGTATATATATATAAGTCTCAGGGCATGGACTGTGGTGTGTGTGTGTGTATATATATAAGTCTCAGGGCATGGACTGTGGTGTGAGTGTGTGTATATATATAAGTCTCAGGGCCTGGACTGTGGTGTGTGTGTGTATATATAAGTATCAGGGCCTGGACTGTGGTGTGTGTGTGTGTATATATATAAGTCTCAGTGCCTGGACTGTGGTGTGTGTGTGTATATATATATGTCTCAGGGCATGGACTGTGGATTGAGTGTGTGTATATATATAAGTCTCAGGGCATGGACTGTGGTGTGTGTGTGTGTGTGTGTATATATATAAGTCTCAGGGCCTGGACTGTGGTGTGTGTGTATATATATATAAGTCTCAGGGCCTGGACTGTGGTGTGTGTGTGTATATATATAAGTCTCAGGGCCTGGACTGTGGTGTGTGTGTGTATATATATGAGTCTCAGGGCCTGGACTGTGGTGTGTGTGTGTATATATATAAGTCTCAGGGCCTGGACTGTGGTGTGTGTGTGTATATATATAAGTCTCAGGGCATGGACTGTGGTGTGTGTGTATGTATATATATAAGTCTCAGGTTCTGGACTGTGGTGTGTGTATGTATATATATATAAGTCTCAGGGCCTGGACTGTGGTGTGTGTATGTATATATATATAAGTCTCAGGGCCTGGACTGTGGTGAGTGTGTGTATATATATAAGTCTCAGGGCCTGGACTGTGGTGTGTGTGTGTATATATATAAGTCTCAGGGCATGGACTGTGGTGTGTGTGTGTATATATATAAGTCTCAGGGCCTGGACTGTGGTGTGTGTGTGTATATATATAAGTCTCAGGGCCTGGACTGTGGTGTGTGTGTGTATATATATATAAGTCTCAGGGCCTGGACTGTGGTGTGTGTGTTCATATATATAAGTCTCAGGGCATGGACTGTGGTGTGTGTGTATATATATAAGTCTCAGGGCATGGACTGTGGTGTGTGTGTGTGTGTGTGTATATATATAAGTCTCAGGGCCTGGACTGTGGTGTGTGTGTGTATATATATAAGTCTCAGGGCATGGACTGTGGTGTGTGTGTGTATATATATAAGTCTCAGGGCCTGGACTGTGGTGTGTGTGTGTATATATATAAGTCTCAGGGCCTGGACTGTGGTGTGTGTGTTTATATATATAAGTCTCAGGGCATGGACTGTGGTGTGTGTGTATATATATAAGTCTCAGGGCATGGACTGTGGTGTGTGTGTGTGTGTATATATATAAGTCTCAGGGCCTGGACTGTGGTGTGTGTGTGTATATATATAAGTCTCAGGGCGTGGACTGTGGTGTGTGTGTGTGTATATATATAAGTCTCAGGGCCTGGACTGTGGTGTGTGTGTGTATATATATAAGTCTCAGGGTCTGGACTGTGGTGTGTGTGTGTGTATATATATAAGTCTCAGTGCCTGGACTGTGGTGTGTGTGTGTGTATATATATAAGTCTCAGGGCCTGGACTGTGGTGTGTGTGTGTATATATATAAGTCTCAGGGTCTGGACTGTGGTGTGTGTGTGTATATATATAAGTCTCAGTGCCTGGACTGTGGTGTGTGTGTGTATATATATAAGTCTCAGGGCCTGGACTGTGGTGTGTGTGTTTATATATATAAGTCTCAGGGCATGGACTGTGGTGTGTGTGTATATATATAAGTCTCAGGGCATGGACTGTGGTGTGTGTGTTTATATATATAAGTCTCAGGGCATGGACTGTGGTGTGTGTGTATATATATAAGTCTCAGGGCATGGACTGTGGTGTGTGTGTATATATATAAGTCTCAGGGCATGGACTGTGGTGTGTGTGTATATATATAAGTCTCAGGGCATGGACTGTGGTGTGTGTGTATATATATAAGTCTCAGGGTCTGGACTGTGGTGTGTGTGTGTATATATATAAGTCTCAGGGCATGGACTGTGGTGTGTGTGTATATATATAAGTCTCAGGGCATGGACTGTGGTGTGTGTGTGTGTGTATATATATAAGTCTCAGGGCATGGACTGTGGTGTGTATGTATTTATATAAGTCTCAGGGCCTGGACTGTGGTGTGTGTGTTGAAATATATAAGTCTCAGGGCATGGACTGTGGTGTGTGTGTATATATATAAGTCTCAGGGCATGGACTGTGGTCTGTGTGTGTGTGTATATATATAAGTCTCAGGGCCTGGACTGTGGTGTGTGTGTATATATATATAAGTCTCAGGGCCTGGACTGTGGTGTGTGTGTGTATATATATAAGTCTCAGGGCCTGGACTGTGGTGTGTGTGTGTATATATATAAGTCTCAGGGCCTGGACTGTGGTGTGTGTGTGTATATATATAAGTATCAGGGCCTGGACTGTGGTGTGTGTGTGTGTATATATATATAAGTCTCAGGGCCTGGACTG
>NW_027140441.1:455000-500362 GCF_036365525.1 Heterodontus francisci
CTGGACTGTGGTGTGTGTGTTTATATATATAAGTCTCAGGGCATGGACTGTGGTGTGTGTGTATATATATAAGTCTCAGGGCATGGACTGTGGTGTGTGTGTGTGTGTATATATATAAGTCTCAGGGCCTGGACTGTGGTGTGTGTGTGTATATATATAAGTCTCAGGGCCTGGTCTGTGGTGTGTGTGTATATATATAAGTCTCAGGGCCTGGACTGTGGTGTGTGTGTGTATATATATAAGTCTCAGGGCCTGGACTGTGGTGTGTGTGTATATATATATAAGTCTCAGGGCCTGGACTGTGGTGTGTGTGTTTATATATATAAGTCTCAGGGCATGGACTGTGGTGTGTGTGTATATATATAAGTCTCAGGGCATGGACTGTGGTGGGTGTGTGTGTGTATATATATAAGTCTCAGGGCATGGACTGTGGTGTGTGTGTATATATATAAGTCTCAGGGCATGGACTGTGGTGTGTGTGTGTGTATATATATATAAGTCTCAGTGCCTGGACTGTGGTGTGTGTGTGTATATATATAAGTCTCAGGGCCTAGACTGTGGTGTGTGTGTTTATATATATAAGTCTCAGGGCATGGACTGTGGTGTGTGTGTATATATATAAGTCTCAGGGCATGGACTGTGGTGTGTGTGTTTATATATATAAGTCTCAGGGCATGGACTGTGGTGTGTGTGTATATATATAAGTCTCAGGGCATGGACTGTGGTGTGTGTGTATATATATAAGTCTCAGGGCATGGACTGTGGTGTCTGTGTGTGTGTATATATATAAGTCTCAGGGCATGGACTGTGGTGTGTGTGTATATATATAAGTCTCAGGGCATGGACTGTGGTGTGTGTGTATATATATAAGTCTCAGGGCATGGACTGTGGTCTGTGTGTGTGTGTATATATATAAGTCTCAGGGCCTGGACTGTGGTGTGTGTGTATATATATATATAAGTCTCAGGGCCTGGACTGTGGTGTGTGTGTGTATATATATAAGTCTCAGGGCCTGGACTGTGGTGTGTGTGTGTATATATATGAGTCTCAGGGCCTGGACTGTGGTGTGTGTGTGTATATATATAAGTCTCAGGGCCTGGACTGTGGTGTGTGTGTGTATATATATAAGTATCAGGGCCTGGACTGTGGTGTGTGTGTGTGTATATATATAAGTCTCAGGGCCTGGACTGTGGTGTGTGTGTGTATATATATAAGTATCAGGGCCTGGACTGTGGTGTGTGTGTGTATATATATATAAGTCTCAGGGCCTGGACTGTGGTGTGTGTGTATTTATATAAGTCTCAGGGTCTGGACTGTGGTGTGTGTGTGTATATATATAAGTCTCAGGGCCTGGACTGTGGTGTGTGTGTGTATATATATATAAGTCTCAGGGCCTGGACTGTGGTGTGTGTGTGTATATATATAAGTCTCAGGGCCTGGACTGTGGTGTGTGTGTGTATATATATATAAGTCTCAGGGTCTGGACTGTGGTGTGTGTGTGTATATATATGAGTCTCAGGGCCTGGACTGTGGTGTGTGTGTGTATATATATAAGTATCAGGGCCTGGACTGTGGTGTGTGTGTGTATATATATAAGTATCAGGGCCTGGACTGTGGTGTGTGTGTGTTTATATATATAAGTCTCAGGGCCTGGACTGTGGTGTGTGTGTATTTATATAAGTCTCAGGGTCTGGACTGTGGTGTGTGTGTGTATATATATAAGTATCAGGGCCTGGACTGTGGTGTGTGTGTGTATATATATATAAGTCTCAGGGCCTGGACTGTGGTGTGTGTGTATTTATATAAGTCTCAGGGCATGGACTGTGGTGCGTGTGTGTGTATATATAAGTCTCAGGGCATGGACTGTGGTGTGTGTGTATGTATATATATAAGTCTCAGGGCCTGGACTGTGGTGAGCGTGTGTGTATTTATATAAGTCTCAGGGCCTGGACTGTGGTGAGCGTGTGTGTATATATATAAGTCTCAGGGCCTGGACTGTGGTGTGTGTGTGTATATATATAAGTCTCAGGGCCTGGACTGTGGTGTGTGTGTATATATATATATAAGTCTCAGGTTCTGGACTGTGGTGTGTGTGTGTATATATATAAGTCTCAGGGCCTGGACTGTGGTGTGTGTGTGTGTATATATATAAGTCTCAGGGCCTGGACTGTGGTGTGTGTGTATATATATATATATAAGTCTCAGGGTCTGGACTGTGGTGTGTGTGTGTGTATATATATAAGTCTCAGGGCCTGGACTGTGGTGTGTGTGTGTGTGTATATATAAGTCTCAGGGTCTGGACTGTGGTGTGTGTATGTATATATATATAAGTCTCAGGGCCTGGACTGTGGTGTGTGTGTGTGTATATATATAAGTCTCAGGGCCTGGACTGTGGTGTGTGTGTTTATATATATAAGTCTCAGGGCCTGGACTGTGGTGTGTGTGTGTATTTATATAAGTCTCAGGGCATGGACTGTGGTGTGTGTGTATGTATATATATAAGTCTCAGGGCCTGGACTGTGGTGAGCGTGTGTGTATTTATATAAGTCTCAGGGCCTGGACTGTGGTGAGCGTGTGTGTGTATATATAAGTCTCAGGGCCTGGACTGTGGTGTGTGTGTGTATATATATAAGTCTCAGGGCCTGGACTGTGGTGTGTGTGTATATATATATATAAGTCTCAGGGCCTGGACTGTGGTGTGTGTGTGTATATATATAAGTCTCAGGGCCTGGACTGTGGTGTGTGTGTGTGTATATATATAAGTCTCAGGGCCTGGACTGTGGTGTGTGTGTATATATATATATATAAGTCTCAGGGTCTGGACTGTGGTGTGTGTGTGTATATATATATATAAGTCTCAGAGCCTGGACTGTGGTGAGTGTGTGTATATATATATATATAAGTCTCAGGGTCTGGACTGTGGTGTGTGTGTGTGTATATATATAAGTCTCAGGGCCTGGACTGTGGTGAGTGTGTGTATATATATATATATAAGTCTCAGGGCCTGGACTGTGGTGTGTGTGTGTGTATATATATATATAAGTCTCAGGGCATGGACTGTGGTGTGTGTGTGTGTATATATATAAGTCTCAGGGCCTGGACTGTGGTGAGTGTGTGTATATATATATATATATATAAGTCTCAGGGCCTGGACTGTGGTGTGTGTGTATATATATATATATATATGTCTCAGGGTCTGGACTGTGGTGTGTGTGTGTATATATATAAGTATCAGGGCCTGGACTGTTGTGTGTGTGTGTATATATATAAGTATCAGGGCCTGGACTGTGGTGTGTGTGTGTATATATATAAGTCTCAGGGCCTGGACTGTGGTGTGTGTGTGTGTATATATATAAGTATCAGTGCCTGGACTGTTGTGTGTGTGTGTATATATATAAGTCTCAGGGCCTGGACTGTGGTGAGCGTGTGTGTATTTATATAAGTCTCAGGGCCTGGACTGTGGTGTGTGTGTGTGTATATATATAAGTATCAGGGCCTGGACTGTGGTGTGTGTGTGTGTGTTTATATATAAGTCTCAGGGCCTGGACTGTGGTGTGTGTTTGTATATATATAAGTATCAGGGCCTGGACTGTGGTGTGTGTGTGTGTTTATATATAAGTCTCAGGGCCTGGACTGTGGTGTGTGTGTGTATATATATAAGTATCAGGGCCTGGACTGTGGTGTGTGTGTGTATATATATAAGTCTCAGGGCCTGGACTGTGGTGTGTGTGTGTGTGTTTATATATAAGTCTCAGGGCCTGGACTGTGGTGTGTGTGTGTATATATATAAGTATCAGGGCCTGGACTGGGGTGAGTGTGTGTATATATATAAGTCTCAGGTCCTGGACTGTGGTGTGTGTGTGTGTGTTTATATATAAGTCTCAGGGCCTGGACTGTGGTGTGTGTGTGTATATATATAAGTCTCAGGGCCTGGACTGTGGTGTGTGTGTGTGTGTTTATATATAAGTCTCAGGGCCTGGACTGTGGTGTGTGTGTGTATATATATAAGTATCAGGGCCTGGACTGTGGTGTGTGTGTGTATATATATAAGTCTCAGGGCCTGGACTGTGGTGTGTGTGTGTATATATATAAGTATCAGGGCCTGGACTGTGGTGTGTGTGTGTGTATATATATAAGTATCAGGGCCTGGACTGTGGTGTGTGTGTGTGTATATATAAGTCTCAGGGCCTGGACTGTGGTGTGTGGGTGTATATATATAAGTATCAGGGCCTGGACTGTGGTGTGTGTGTGTGTGTTTATATATAAGTCTCAGGGCCTGGACTGTGGTGTGTGTTTGTGTGTATATATATAAGTCTCAGGGCCTGGACTGTGGTGTGTGTGTGTATATATATAAGTATCAGGGCCTGGACTGTGGTGTGTGTGTGTGTGTATATATATAAGTATCAGGGCCTGGACTGTGGTGTGTGTGTGTGTATATATAAGTCTCAGGGCCTGGACTGTGGTGTGTGTGTGTATATATATAAGTATCAGGGCCTGGACTGTGGTGTGTGTGTGTGTGTTTATATATAAGTCTCAGGGCCTGGACTGTGGTGTGTGTTTGTGTGTATATATATAAGTCTCAGGGCCTGGACTGTGGTGTGTGTGTGTGTATATATATAAGTATCAGGGCCTGGACTGTGGTGTGTGTGTGTATATATATAAGTATCAGGGCCTGGACTGTGGTGTGTGTGTATGTATATATATAAGTATCAGGGCCTGGACTGTGGTGTGTGTGTGTATGTATATAAGTCTCAGGGCCTGGACTGTGGTGAGTGTGTGTATATATATAAGTCTCAGTGCCTGGACTGTGGTGTTTGTGTGTGTATATATATAAGTCTCAGGGCCTGGACTGTGGTGTGTGTGTGTGTGTTTATATATAAGTCTCAGGGCCTGGACTGTGGTGAGTGTCTGTGTTTATATAAGTCTCAGGGCCTGGACTGTGGTGAGCGTGTGCGTATTTATATAAGTCTCAGGGCCTGGACTGTGGTGTGTGTGTGTGTGTTTATATATTAGTATCAGGGCCTGGACTGTGGTGTGTGTGTGTGTATATATATAAGTATCAGGGCCTGGACTGTGGTGTGTGTGTGTGTGTATATATATATAAGTCTCAGGGCCTGGACTGTTGTGTGTGTGTGTATATATATAAGTCTCAGGGCCTGGACAGTGGTGTGTGTTTGTGTGTATATATATAAGTCTCAGGGCCTGGACTGTGGTGTGTGTGTGTGTATATATATAAGTATCAGGGCCTGGACTGTGGTGTGTGTGTGTGTATATATAAGTCTCAGGGCCTGGACTGTGGTGTGTGTGTGTGTATATATATAAGTCTCAGGGCCTGGACTGTGGTGTGTGTGTGTGTGTTTATATATAAGTATCAGGGCCTGGACTGTGGTGTGTGTGTGTGTATATATATAAGTATCAGGGCCTGGACTGTGGTGTGTGTGTGTGTATATATATAAGTATCAGGGCCTGGACTGTGGTGTGTGTGTGTGTATATATAAGTCTCAGGGCCTGGACTGTGGTGTGTGTGTGTGTATATATATAAGTCTCAGGGCCTGGACTGTGGTGTGTGTGTGTATTTATATAAGTCTCAGGGCCTGGACTGTGGTGTGTGTGTGTGTATATATATAAGTATCAGGGCCTGGACTGTGGCGTGTGTGTGTATATATATAAGTATCAGGGCCTGGACTGTGGTGTGTGTGTGTATATATATAAGTCTCAGGGCCTGGACTGTGGTGTGTGTGTGTGTATATATATAAGTCTCAGGGCCTGGACTGTGGTGTGTGTGTGTATATATGTAAGTATCAGGGCCTGGACTGTGGTGTGTGTGTGTATATATATAAGTCTCAGGGCCTGGACTGTGGTGTGTGTGTGTATATATATAAGTCTCAGGGCCTGGACTGTGGTGTGTGTGTGTGTATATATATAAGTCTCAGGTTCTGGACTGTGGTGAGTGTGTGTGTATATATAAGTATCAGGTTCTGGACTGTGGTGTGTGTGTATATATTTTTAAGTCTCAGGTTCTGGACTGTGGTGTGTGTGTATATATAAGTCTCAGGGCCTGGACTATGGTGTGTGTGTATGTATATATATATATGTCTCAGGGCCTGGACTGTGGTGTGTGTGTATATATATATAAGTCTCAGGGTCTGGACTGTGGTGTGTGTGTATATATATATAAGTCTCAGGGCCTGGACTGTGGTGTGTGTGTGTATATATATATAAGTCTCAGGTTCTGGACTGTGGTGTGTGTGTGTATATATATAAGTCTCAGGGTCTGGACTGTGGTGAGTGTGTGTATATATATAAGTCTCAGGGCATGGACTGTGGTGTGTGTGTGTATATATAAGTCTCAGGGCCTGGACTGTGGTATGTGTGTATATATATAAGTCTCAGGGCCTGGACTGTGGTGTGTGTGTGTGTATATATATAAGTCTCAGGGCCTGGACTGTGGTGTGTGTGTGTATATATAAGTCTCAGGGCATGGACTGTGGTGTGTGTGTGTATATATATAAGTCTCAGGGCCTGGACTGTGGTATGTGTGTATATATATATATAAGTCTCAGGGTCTGGACTGTGGTATGTGTGTATATATATATAAGTCTCAGGGCATGGACTGTGGTGAGCGTGTGTGTATTTATATAAGTCTCAGGGCCTGGACTGTGGTGTGTGTGTGTGTGTTTATATATAAGTCTCAGGGCCTGGACTGTGGTGAGTGTCTGTGTTTATATAAGTCTCAGGGCCTGGACTGTGGTGAGCGTGTGCGTATTTATATAAGTCTCAGGGCCTGGACTGTGGTGTGTGTGTGTGTGTTTATATATAAGTATCAGGGCCTGGACTGTTGTGTGTGTGTGTATATATATAAGTCTCAGGGCCTGGACTATGGTGTGTGTTTGTGTGTATATATATAAGTCTCAGGGCCTGGACTGTGGTGTGTGTGTGTGTATATATATAAGTATCAGGGCCTGGACTGTGGTGTGTGTGTGTGTATATATATAAGTCTCAGGGCCTGGACTGTGGTGTGTGTGTGTATTTATATAAGTCTCAGGGCCTGGACTGTGGTGTGTGTGTGTATATATATAAGTCTCAGGGCCTGGACTGTGGTGTGTGTGTGTATATATATAAGTCTCAGGGCCTGGACTGTGGTGTGTGTGTGTGTATATATATAAGTCTCAGGGCCTGGACTGTGGTGTGTGTGTGTATATATAAGTCTCAGGGCATGGACTGTGGTGTGTGTGTGTATATATATAAGTCTCAGGGCCTGGACTGTGGTATGTGTGTATATATATATATAAGTCTCAGGGTCTGGACTGTGGTATGTGTGTATATATATATAAGTCTCAGGGCATGGACTGTGGTGAGCGTGTGTGTATTTATATAAGTCTCAGGGCCTGGACTGTGGTGTGTGTGTGTGTGTTTATATATAAGTCTCAGGGCCTGGACTGTGGTGAGTGTCTGTGTTTATATAAGTCTCAGGGCCTGGACTGTGGTGAGCGTGTGCGTATTTATATAAGTCTCAGGGCCTGGACTGTGGTGTGTGTGTGTGTGTTTATATATAAGTATCAGGGCCTGGACTGTTGTGTGTGTGTGTATATATATAAGTCTCAGGGCCTGGACTATGGTGTGTGTTTGTGTGTATATATATAAGTCTCAGGGCCTGGACTGTGGTGTGTGTGTGTGTATATATATAAGTATCAGGGCCTGGACTGTGGTGTGTGTGTGTGTATATATATAAGTCTCAGGGCCTGGACTGTGGTGTGTGTGTGTATTTATATAAGTCTCAGGGCCTGGACTGTGGTGTGTGTGTGTATATATATATAAGTCTCAGTGCCTGGACTGTGGTGTGTGTGTGTATTTATATAAGTCTCAGGGCCTGGACTGTGGTGTGTGTGTGTGTATATATATAAGTATCAGGGCCTGGACTGTGGCGTGTGTGTGTATATATATAAGTATCAGGGCCTGGACTGTGGTGTGTGTGTGTGTATATATATAAGTATCAGGGCCTGGACTGTGGTGTGTGTGTGTGTATATATAAGTCTCAGGGCCTGGACTGTGGTGTGTGTGTGTGTATATATATAAGACTCAGGGCCTGGACTGTGGTGTGTGTGTGTATTTATATAAGTCTCAGGGTCTGGACTGTGGTGTGTGTGTGTGTATATATCTAAGTATCAGGGCCTGGACTGTGGCGTGTGTGTGTGTATATATATAAGTCTCAGGGCATGGACTGTGGTGTGTGTGTGTATATATATAAGTATCAGGGCCTGGACTGTGGTGTGTGTGTGTATATATATAAGTCTCAGGGCCTGGACTGTGGTGTTTGTGTGTGTATATATATAAGTCTCAGGGCCTGGACTGTGGTGTGTGTGTGTATATATGTAAGTATCAGGGCCTGGACTGTGGTGTGTGTGTGTATATATATAAGTCTCAGGGCCTGGACTGTGGTGTGTGTGTGTATATATATAAGTCTCAGGGCCTGGACTGTGGTGTGTGAGTGTGGAAATATATAAGTCTCAGGTTCTGGACTGTGGTGAGTGTGTGTGTATATATAAGTATCAGGTTCTGGACTGTGGTGTGTGTGTATATATATATAAGTCTCAGGTTCTGGACTGTGGTGTGTGTGTATATATAAGTCTCAGGGCCTGGACTGTGGTGTGTGTGTGTGTATATATATAAGTCTCAGGTTCTGGACTGTGGTGTGTGTGTATATATAAGTCTCAGGGCCTGGACTGTGGTGTGTGTGTGTGTATATATATAAGTCTCAGGGCCTGGACTGTGGTGAGTGTGTGTATATATATATAAGTCTCAGGTTCTGGACTGGGGTGTGTGTGTGTATATATATATAAGTCTCAGGGCATGGACTGTGGTGTGTGTGTGTATATATATATAAGTCTCAGGGCATGGACTGTGGTGTGTGTGTATGTATATATATATGTGTCAGGGCCTGGACTGTGGTGTGTGTGTATATATATATAAGTCTCATGGTCTGGACTGTGGTGTGTGTGTATATATATATAAGTCTCAGGGCCTGGACTGTGGTGTGTGTGTGTATATATATATAAGTCTCAGGTTCTGGACTGTGGTGTGTGTGTGTATATATATAAGTCTCAGGGCCTGGACTGTGGTGAGTGTGTGTATATATATAAGTCTCAGGGCATGGACTGTGGTGTGTGTGTGTATATATAAGTCTCAGGGCCTGGACTGTGGTATGTGTGTATATATATAAGTCTCAGGGCCTGGACTGTGGTGTGTGTGTGTGTATATATATAAGTCTCAGGGCCTGGACTGTGGTGTGTGTGTGTATATATAAGTCTCAGGGCATGGACTGTGGTTTGTGTGTGTATATATATAAGTCTCAGGGCCTGGACTGTGGTATGTGTGTATATATATATATAAGTCTCAGGGTCTGGACTGTGGTATGTGTGTATATATATATAAGTCTCAGGGCATGGACTGTGGTGTGTGTGTGTATATATATAAGTCTCAGGGCCTGGACTGTGGTATGTGTGTATATATATATAAGTCTCAGGGCATGGACTGTGGTGTGTGTGTGTGTATATATATAAGTATCAGGGCCTGGACTGTGGTGTGTGTGTGTATATATAAGTCTCAGGGCATGGACTGTGGTGTGTGTGTGTATATATATAAGTCTCAGGGCATGGACTGTGGTGTGTGTGTGTATATATATAAGTCTCAGGGCCTGGACTGTGGTGTGTGTGTGTATATATAAGTCTCAGGGCCTGGACTGTGGTGTGTGTGTATATATATAAGTCTCAGGGCATGGACTGTGGTGTGTGTGTGTATATATAAGTCTCAGGGCATGGACTGTGGTGTGTGTGTGTGTATATATATAAGTATCAGGGCCTGGACTGTGGTGTGTGTGTATATATATAAGTCTCAGGGCATGGACTGTGGTGTGTGTGTGTGTATATAAGTCTCAGGGCATGGACTGTGGTGTGTGTGTGTGTATATATATAAGTCTCAGGGCATGGACTGTGGTGTGTGTGTGTATATATATAAGTCTCAGGGTATGGACTGTGGTGTGTGTGTGTGTATATAAGTCTCAGGGCATGGACTGTGGTGTGTGTGTGTGTTTATAAGTCTCAGGGCATGGACTGTGGTGTGTGAGTGTGTCTATATATAAGTCTCAGGGCCTGGACTGTGGTGTGTGTGTGTATATATATAAGTCTCAGGGTCTGGACTGTGGTGTGTGTGTGTATATATATAAGTCTCAGGGCCTGGACTGTGGTGTGTGTGTGTGTATATATATAAGTCTCAGGGCATGGACTGTGGTGTGTGTGTGTATATATATAAGTCTCAGGGTCTGGACTGTGGTGTGTGTGTATATATATAAGTCTCAGGGCATGGACTGTGGTGTGTGTGTGTGTATATATATAAGTCTCAGGGTCTGGACTGTGGTGTGTGTGTGTATATATAAGTCTCAGGGCATGGACTGTGGTGTGTGTGTGTATATATATAAGTCTCAGGGCATGGACTGTGGTGTGTGTGTGTATATATATAAGTCTCAGGGCCTGGACTGTGGTGTGTGTGTGTATATATATAAGTCTCAGGGCCTGGACTGTGGTGTGTGTGTGTGTGTATATATAAGTCTCAGGGCATGGACTGTGGTATGTGTGTGTATATATATAAGTCTCAGGGCCTGGACTGTGGTGTGTGTGTGTGTATATATATAAGTCTCAGGGTCTGGACTGTGGTGTGTGTGTGTATATATAAGTCTCAGGGCATGGACTGTGGTGTGTGTGTGTGTATATATATAAGTCTCAGGGCATGGACTGTGGTGTGTGTGTGTATATATAAGTCTCAGGGCCTGGACTGTGGTGTGTGTGTGTGTATATATATAAGTCTCAGGGCATGGACTGTGGTGTGTGTGTGTATATATAAGTCTCAGGGCATGGACTGTGGTGTGTGTGTGTGTATATATATAAGTATCAGGGCATGGACTGTGGTGTGTGTGTGTGTATATATAAGTCTCAGGGCATGGACTGTGGTGTGTGTGTGTATATATATAAGTCTCAGGGCATGGACTGTGGTGTGTGTGTGTATATATATATAAGTCTCAGGGTCTGGACTGTGGTGTGTGTGTGTATATATATATAAGTCTCAGGGCCTGGACTGTGGTGTGTGTGTGTATATATATATATAAGTCTCAGGGCCTGGACTGTGGTGTGTGTGTGTGTATATATATAAGTCTCAGGGTCTGGACTGTGGTGTGTGTGTGTGTATATATATAAGTCTCTGGGCCTGGACTGTTGTGTGTGTGTGTATATATATAAGTCTCAGGGCCTGGACTGTGGTGTGTGTGTGTATATATATAAGTCTCAGGGCCTGGACTGTGGTGTGTGTGTGTATATATATAAGTCTCAGGGCCTGGACTGTGGTGTGTGTGTGTATATATATAAGTCTCAGGGCCTGGACTGTGGTGAGTGTGTATATATATATAAGTCTCAGGGCATGGACTGTGGTGAGTGTGTGTATATATAAGTCTCAGGGCATGGACTGTGGTGAGTGTGTATATATATATAAGTCTCAGGGCATGGACTGTGGTGAGTGTGTATATATATATAAGTCTCAGGGCATGGACTGTGGTGAGTTTGTGTATATATAAGTCTCAGGGCCTGGACTGTGGTGTGTGTGTGTATATATATAAGTCTCAGGGCCTGGACTGTGGTGAGTGTGTATATATATATAAGTCTCAGGGCATGGACTGTGGTGAGTGTGTGTATATATAAGTCTCAGGGCATGGACTGTGGTGTGTGTGTGTATATATATAAGTCTCAGGGCCTGGACTGTGGTGTGTGTGTGTATATATAAGTCTCAGGGCATGGACTGTGGTGTGTGTGTGCATATATATAAGTCTCAGGGCCTGGACTGTGGTGTGTGTGTGTATATATAAGTCTCAGGGCATGGACTGTGGTGAGTGTGTGTGTATATATATAAGTCTCAGGGCATGGACTGTGGTGTGTGTGTATATATATATAAGTCTCAGGGCATGGACTGTGGTGAGTGTGTGTGGAGATATATAAGTCTCAGGGCATGGACTGTGGTGAGTGTGTGTGTATATATATAAGTCTCAGGGCATGGACTGTGGTGAGTGTGTGTGTATATATATAAGTCTCAGGGTCTGGACTGTGGTGTGTGTGTGTATATATATAAGTCTCAGGGCCTGGACTGTGGTGTGTGTGTGTATATATATAAGTCTCAGGGCCTGCACTGTGGTGAGTGTGTGTGTATATATATAAGTCTCAGGGTCTGGACTGTGGTGTGTGTGTATATATATATAACTCTCAGGGCATGGACTGTGGTGAGTGTGTGTGTGTATATATATAAGTCTCAGGGTCTGGACTGTGGTGTGTGTGTATATATATATAAGTCTCAGGGCCTGGACTGTGGTGAGTGTGTGTATATATATATCTAAGTCTCAGGGCATGGACTGTGGTGAGTGTGTGTGTATATATATAAGTCTCAGGGCATGGACTGTGGTGAGTGTGTGTGTATATATATAAGTCTCAGGGCATGGACTGTGGTGTGTGTGTGTATATATATATAAGTCTCAGGGCATGGACTGTGGTGAGTGTGTGTGTATATATATAAGTCTCAGGGCATGGACTGTGGTGTGTGTGTGTATATATATAAGTCTCAGGGCATGGACTGTGGTGAGTGTGTGTATATATATATAAGTCTCAGGGCATGGACTGTGGTGAGTGTGTGTGTATATATATAAGTCTCAGGGCATGGACTGTGGTGAGTGTGTGTGTATATATATAAGTCTCAGGGCATGGACTGTGGTGTGTGTGTGTATATATATATAAGTCTCAGGGCATGGACTGTGGTGAGTGTGTGTGTATATATATAAGTCTCAGGGCATGGACTGTGGTGTGTGTGTGTATATATATAAGTCTCAGGGCATGGACTGTGGTGAGTGTGTGTATATATATATAAGTCTCAGGGCATGGACTGTGGTGAGTGTGTGTATATATATATAAGTCTCAGGGCATGGACTGTGGTGAGTGTGTGTGTATATATATATAAGTCTCAGGGTCTGGACTGTGGTGTGTGTGTGTGTATATATAAGTCTCAGGGCCTGGACTGTGGTGTGTGTGTGTATATATATATAAGTCTCAGGGCATGGACTGTGGTGAGTGTGTGTGTATATATATAGGTCTCAGGGCATGGACTGTGGTGTGTGTGTGTATATATATATATAAGTCTCAGGGCATGGACTGTGGTGAGTGTGTGTATATATATATAAGTCTCAGGGCATGGACTGTGGTGAGTGTGTGTATATATATATAAGTCTCAGGGCCTGGACTGTGGTGTGTGTGTAGATATATAAGTCTCAGGGCATGGACTGTGGTGTGTGTGTGTGTATATATATGTCTCAGGGTCTGGACTGTGGTGTGTGTGTGTATATATATATATAAGTCTCAGGGCATGGACTGTGGTGAGTGTGTGTATATATATATAGGTCTCAGGGCATGGACTGTGGTGTGTGTGTGTATATATATATATAAGTCTCAGGGCATGGACTGTGGTGAGTGTATGTATATATATATAAGTCTCAGGGCATGGACTGTGGTGTGTGTGTGTATATATATATAAGTCTCAGGGCATGGACTGTGGTGTGTGTGTGTGTATATATATGTCTCAGGGTCTGGACTGTGGTGTGTGTGTGTATATATATAAGTCTCAGGGCATGGACTGTGGTGAGTGTGTGTATATATATATAAGTCTCAGGGCATGGACTGTGGTGTGTGTGTGTGTATATATATGTCTCAGGGTCTGGACTGTGGTGTGTGTGTGTATATATATAAGTCTCAGGGCATGGACTGTGGTGTGTGTGTGTATATATATATAAGTCTCAGGGCATGGACTGTGGTGAGTGTGTGTGTATATATATTAGTCTCAGGGCATGGACTGTGGTGTGTGTGTGTATATATATATAAGTCTCAGGGCATGGACTGTGGTGAGTGTGTGTATATATATATAAGTCTCAGGGCATGGACTGTGGTGAGTGTGTGTGTATATATATAAGTCTCAGGGCATGGACTGTGGTGAGTGTGTGTATATATATAAGTCTCAGGGCATGGACTGTGGTGAGTGTGTGTATATATATATATAAGTCTCAGGGCATGGACTGTGGTGTGTGTGTGTGTATATATATGTCTCAGGGTCTGGACTGTGGTGTGTGTGTGTATATATATAAGTCTCAGGGCATGGACTGTGGTGTGTGTGTGTATATATATATAAGTCTCAGGGCATGGACTGTGGTGAGTGTGTGTGTATATATATAAGTCTCAGGGCATGGACTGTGGTGTGTGTGTGTATATATATAAGTCTCAGTGCATGGACTGTGGTGAGTGTGTGTATATATATATAAGTCTCAGGGCCTGGACTGTGGTGTGTGTGTGTGTGTTTATATATAAGTATCAGGGCCTGGACTGTTGTGTGTGTGTGTATATATATAAGTCTCAGGGCCTGGACTGTGGTGTGTGTTTGTGTGTATATATATAAGTCTCAGGGCCTGGACTGTGGTGTGTGTGTGTGTATATATATAAGTATCAGGGCCTGGACTGTGGTGTGTGTGTGTGTATATATATAAGTCTCAGGGCCTGGACTGTGGTGTGTGTGTGTATTTATATAAGTCTCAGGGCCTGGACTGTGGTGTGTGTGTGTGTATATATATAAGTCTCAGGGCCTGGACTGTGGTGTGTGTGTGTATTTATATAAGTCTCAGGGCCTGAACTGTGGTGTGTGTGTGTGTATATATATAAGTATCAGGGCCTGGACTGTGGCGTGTGTGTGTATATATATAAGTATCAGGGCCTGGACTGTGGTGTGTGTGTGTGTATATATATAAGTATCAGGGCCTGGACTGTGGTGTGTGTGTGTGTATATATAAGTCTCAGGGCCTGGACTGTGGTGTGTGTGTGTGTATATATATAAGACTCAGGGCCTGGACTGTGGTGTGTGTGTGTATTTATATAAGTCTCAGGGTCTGGACTGTGGTGTGTGTGTGTGTATATATATAAGTATCAGGGCCTGGACTGTGGCGTGTGTGTGTATATATATAAGTATCAGGGCCTGGACTGTGGTGTGTGTGTGTATATATATAAGTCTCAGGGCCTGGACTGTGGTGTTTGTGTGTGTATATATATAAGTCTCAGGGCCTGGACTGTGGTGTGTGTGTGTATATATGTAAGTATCAGGGCCTGGACTGTGGTGTGTGTGTGTATATATATAAGTCTCAGGGCCTGGACTGTGGTGTGTGTGTGTATATATATAAGTCTCAGGGCCTGGACTGTGGTGTGTGAGTGTGGAAATATATAAGTCTCAGGTTCTGGACTGTGGTGAGTGTGTGTGTATATATAAGTATCAGGTTCTGGACTGTGGTGTGTGTGTATATATATATAAGTCTCAGGTTCTGGACTGTGGTGTGTGTGTATATATAAGTCTCAGGGCCTGGACTGTGGTGTGTGTGTGTGTATATATATAAGTCTCAGGTTCTGGACTGTGGTGTGTGTGTATATATAAGTCTCAGGGCCTGGACTGTGGTGTGTGTGTGTGTATATATATAAGTCTCAGGGCCTGGACTGTGGTGAGTGTGTGTATATATATATAAGTCTCAGGTTCTGGACTGGGGTGTGTGTGTGTATATATATATAAGTCTCAGGGCATGGACTGTGGTGTGTGTGTGTATATATATATAAGTCTCAGGGCATGGACTGTGGTGTGTGTGTATGTATATATATATGTGTCAGGGCCTGGACTGTGGTGTGTGTGTATATATATATAAGTCTCAGGGTCTGGACTGTGGTGTGTGTGTATATATATATAAGTCTCAGGGCCTGGACTGTGGTGTGTGTGTGTATATATATATAAGTCTCAGGTTCTGGACTGTGGTGTGTGTGTGTGTATATATAAGTCTCAGGGCCTGGACTGTGGTGAGTGTGTGTATATATATAAGTCTCAGGGCATGGACTGTGGTGTGTGTGTGTATATATAAGTCTCAGGGCCTGGACTGTGGTATGTGTGTATATATATAAGTCTCAGGGCCTGGACTGTGGTGTGTGTGTGTGTGTATATATATAAGTCTCAGGGCCTGGACTGTGGTGTGTGTGTGTATATATAAGTCTCAGGGCATGGACTGTGGTTTGTGTGTGTATATATATAAGTCTCAGGGCCTGGACTGTGGTATGTGTGTATATATATATATAAGTCTCAGGGTCTGGACTGTGGTATGTGTGTATATATATATAAGTCTCAGGGCATGGACTGTGGTGTGTGTGTGTATATATATAAGTCTCAGGGCCTGGACTGTGGTATGTGTGTATATATATATAAGTCTCAGGGCATGGACTGTGGTGTGTGTGTGTGTATATATATAAGTATCAGGGCCTGGACTGTGGTGTGTGTGTGTATATATAAGTCTCAGGGCATGGACTGTGGTGTGTGTGTGTATATATATAAGTCTCAGGGCATGGACTGTGGTGTGTGTGTGTATATATATAAGTCTCAGGGCCTGGACTGTGGTGTGTGTGTGTATATATAAGTCTCAGGGCCTGTACTGTGGTGTGTGTGTATATATATAAGTCTCAGGGCATGGACTGTGGTGTGTGTGTGTATATATAAGTCTCAGGGCATGGACTGTGGTGTGTGTGTGTGTATATATATAAGTATCAGGGCCTGGACTGTGGTGTGTGTGTATATATATAAGTCTCAGGGCATGGACTGTGGTGTGTGTGTGTGTATATAAGTCTCAGGGCATGGACTGTGGTGTGTGTGTGTGTATATATATAAGTCTCAGGGCATGGACTGTGGTGTGTGTGTGTATATATATAAGTCTCAGGGTATGGACTGTGGTGTGTGTGTATATAAGTCTCAGGGCATGGACTGTGGTGTGTGTGTGTGTTTATAAGTCTCAGGGCATGGACTGTGGTGTGTGAGTGTGTATATATATAAGTCTCAGGGCCTGGACTGTGGTGTGTGTGTGTATATATATAAGTCTCAGGGTCAGGACTGTGGTGTGTGTGTGTATATATATAAGTCTCAGGGCCTGGACTGTGGTGTGTGTGTGTGTATATATATAAGTCTCAGGGCATGGACTGTGGTGTGTGTGTGTATATATATAAGTCTCAGGGTCTGGACTGTGGTGTGTGTGTATATATATAAGTCTCAGGGCATGGACTGTGGTGTGTGTGTGTGTATATATATAAGTCTCAGGGTCTGGACTGTGGTGTGTGTGTGTATATATAAGTCTCAGGGCATGGACTGTGGTGTGTGTGTGTATATATATAAGTCTCAGGGCATGGACTGTGGTGTGTGTGTGTATATATATAAGTCTCAGGGCCTGGACTGTGGTGTGTGTGTGTATATATATAAGTCTCAGGGCCTGGACTGTGGTGTGTGTGTGTGTGTATATATAAGTCTCAGGGCATGGACTGTGGTATGTGTGTGTATATATATAAGTCTCAGGGCCTGGACTGTGGTGTGTGTGTGTGTATATATATAAGTCTCAGGGTCTGGACTGTGGTGTGTGTGTGTATATATAAGTCTCAGGGCATGGACTGTGGTGTGTGTGTGTGTATATATATAAGTCTCAGGGCATGGACTGTGGTGTGTGTGTGTATATATAAGTCTCAGGGCCTGGACTGTGGTGTGTGTGTGTGTATATATATAAGTCTCAGGGCATGGACTGTGGTGTGTGTGTGTATATATAAGTCTCAGGGCATGGACTGTGGTGTGTGTGTGTGTATATATATAAGTATCAGGGCATGGACTGTGGTGTGTGTGTGTGTATATATAAGTCTCAGGGCATGGACTGTGGTGTGTGTGTGTATATATATAAGTCTCAGGGCATGGACTGTGGTGTGTGTGTGTATATATATATAAGTCTCAGGGTCTGGACTGTGGTGTGTGTGTGTATATATATATAAGTCTCAGGGCCTGGACTGTGGTGTGTGTGTGTATATATATATAAGTCTCAGGGCCTGGACTGTGGTGTGTGTGTGTGTATATATATAAGTCTCAGGGTCTGGACTGTGGTGTGTGTGTGTGTATATATATAAGTCTCTGGGCCTGGACTGTTGTGTGTGTGTGTATATATATAAGTCTCAGGGCCTGGACTGTGGTGTGTGTGTGTATATATATAAGTCTCAGGGCCTGGACTGTGGTGTGTGTGTGTATATATATAAGTCTCAGGGCCTGGACTGTGGTGTGTGTGTGTATATATATAAGTCTCAGGGCCTGGACTGTGGTGAGTGTGTATATATATATAAGTCTCAGGGCATGGACTGTGGTGAGTGTGTGTATATATAAGTCTCAGGGCATGGACTGTGGTGAGTGTGTATATATATATAAGTCTCAGGGCATGGACTGTGGTGAGTGTGTATATATATATAAGTCTCAGGGCATGGACTGTGGTGAGTTTGTGTATATATAAGTCTCAGGGCCTGGACTGTGGTGTGTGTGTGTATATATATAAGTCTCAGGGCCTGGACTGTGGTGAGTGTGTATATATATATAAGTCTCAGGGCATGGACTGTGGTGAGTGTGTGTATATATAAGTCTCAGGGCATGGACTGTGGTGTGTGTGTGTATATATATAAGTCTCAGGGCCTGGACTGTGGTGTGTGTGTGTATATATAAGTCTCAGGGCATGGACTGTGGTGAGTGTGTGTATATATATATCAGTCTCAGGGCATGGACTGTGGTGAGTGTGTGTGTATATATATATAAGTCTCAGGGCATGGACTGTGGTGTGTGTGTGCATATATATAAGTCTCAGGGCCTGGACTGTGGTGTGTGTGTGTATATATAAGTCTCAGGGCATGGACTGTGGTGAGTGTGTGTGTATATATATAAGTCTCAGGGCATGGACTGTGGTGTGTGTGTATATATATATAAGTCTCAGGGCATGGACTGTGGTGAGTGTGTGTGGAGATATATAAGTCTCAGGGCATGGACTGTGGTGAGTGTGTGTGTATATATATAAGTCTCAGGGCATGGACTGTGGTGAGTGTGTGTGTATATATATAAGTCTCAGGGTCTGGACTGTGGTGTGTGTGTGTATATATATAAGTCTCAGGGCCTGGACTGTGGTGTGTGTGTGTATATATATAAGTCTCAGGGCCTGCACTGTGGTGAGTGTGTGTGTATATATATAAGTCTCAGGGTCTGGACTGTGGTGTGTGTGTATATATATATATAACTCTCAGGGCATGGACTGTGGTGAGTGTGTGTGTGTATATATATAAGTCTCAGGGTCTGGACTGTGGTGTGTGTGTATATATATATAAGTCTCAGGGCCTGGACTGTGGTGAGTGTGTGTATATATATATAAGTCTCAGGGCATGGACTGTGGTGAGTGTGTGTGTATATATGTAAGTCTCAGGGCATGGACTGTGGTGAGTGTGTGTGTATATATATAAGTCTCAGGGCATGGACTGTGGTGTGTGTGTGTATATATATATAAGTCTCAGGGCATGGACTGTGGTGAGTGTGTGTGTATATATATAAGTCTCAGGGCATGGACTGTGGTGTGTGTGTGTATATATATAAGTCTCAGGGCATGGACTGTGGTGAGTGTGTGTATATATATATAAGTCTCAGGGCATGGACTGTGGTGAGTGTGTGTGTATATATATAAGTCTCAGGGCATGGACTGTGGTGAGTGTGTGTGTATATATATAAGTCTCAGGGCATGGACTGTGGTGTGTGTGTGTATATATATATAAGTCTCAGGGCATGGACTGTGGTGAGTGTGTGTGTATATATATAAGTCTCAGGGCATGGACTGTGGTGTGTGTGTGTATATATATAAGTCTCAGGGCAAGGACTGTGGTGAGTGTGTGTATATATATATAAGTCTCAGGGCATGGACTGCGGTGAGTGTGTGTATATATATATAAGTCTCAGGGCATGGACTGTGGTGAGTGTGTGTGTATATATATATAAGTCTCAGGGTCTGGACTGTGGTGTGTGTGTGTGTATATATAAGTCTCAGGGCCTGGACTGTGGTGTGTGTGTGTATATATATATAAGTCTCAGGGCATGGACTGTGGTGAGTGTGTGTGTATATATATAGGTCTCAGGGCATGGACTGTGGTGTGTGTGTGTATATATATATATAAGTCTCAGGGCATGGACTGTGGTGAGTGTGTGTATATATATATAAGTCTCAGGGCATGGACTGTGGTGAGTGTGTGTATATATATATAAGTCTCAGGGCCTGGACTGTGGTGTGTGTGTAGATATATAAGTCTCAGGGCATGGACTGTGGTGTGTGTGTGTGTATATATATGTCTCAGGGTCTGGACTGTGGTGTGTGTGTGTATATATATATATAAGTTTCAGGGCATGGACTGTGGTGAGTGTGTGTATATATATATAGGTCTCAGGGCATGGACTGTGGTGTGTGTGTGTATATATATATATAAGTCTCAGGGCATGGACTGTGGTGAGTGTGTGTATATATATATAAGTCTCAGGGCATGGACTGTGGTGTGTGTGTGTATATATATATAAGTCTCAGGGCATGGACTGTGGTGTGTGTGTGTGTATATATATGTCTCAGGGTCTGGACTGTGGTGTGTGTGTGTATATATATAAGTCTCAGGGCATGGACTGTGGTGAGTGTGTGTATATATATATAAGTCTCAGGGCATGGACTGTGGTGTGTGTGTGTGTATATATATGTCTCAGGGTCTGGACTGTGGTGTGTGTGTGTATATATGTAAGTCTCAGGGCATGGACTGTGGTGTGTGTGTGTATATATATATAAGTCTCAGGGCATGGACTGTGGTGAGTGTGTGTGTATATATATAAGTCTCAGGGCATGGACTGTGGTGTGTGTGTGTATATATATAAGTCTCAGGGCATGGACTGTGGTGAGTGTGTGTATATATATATAAGTCTCAGGGCATGGACTGTGGTGAGTGTGTGTGTATATATATAAGTCTCAGGGCATGGACTGTGGTGAGTGTGTGTATATATATAAGTCTCAGGGCATGGACTGTGGTGAGTGTGTGTATATATATATAAGTCTCAGGGCATGGACTGTGGTGTGTGTGTGTGTATATATATGTCTCAGGGTCTGGACTGTGGTGTGTGTGTGTATATATATAAGTCTCAGGGCATGGACTGTGGTGTGTGTGTGTATATATATATAAGTCTCAGGGCATGGACTGTGGTGAGTGTGTGTGTATATATATAAGTCTCAGGGCATGGACTGTGGTGTGTGTGTGTATATATATAAGTCTCAGGGCATGGACTGTGGTGAGTGTGTGTATATATATATAAGTCTCAGGGCATGGACTGTGGTGTGTGTGTGTGTATATATATGTCTCAGGGTCTGGACTGTGGTGTGTGTGTGTATATATATAAGTCTCAGGGCATGGACTGTGGTGTGTGTGTGTATATATATATAAGTCTCAGGGCATGGACTGTGGTGAGTGTGTGTGTATATATATAAGTCTCAGGGCATGGACTGTGGTGTGTGTGTGTATATATATAAGTCTCAGGGCATGGACTGTGGTGAGTGTGTGTATATATATATAAGTCTCAGGGCATGGACTGTGGTGAGTGTGTGTGTATATATAGAAGTCTCAGGGCATGGACTGTGGTGAGTGTGTGTATATAAATATAAGTCTCAGGGCATGGACTGTGGTGAGTGTGTGTGTATATATATAAGTCTCAGGGCCTGGACTGTGGTGAGTGTGTGTATATATATATATAAGTCTCAGGGCCTGGACTGTGGTGTGTGTGTGTGCATATATAAGTCTCAGGTCATGGACTGTGGTGAGTGTGTGTGTATATATATAAGTCTCAGGGCATGGACTGTGGTGTGTGTGTGTATATATATAAGTCTCAGGGCCTGGACTGTGGTGAGTGTGTGTATATATATATATAAGTCTCAGGGCCTGGACTGTGGTGTGTGTGTGTGTGTATCTATATAAGTCTCAGGGCATGGACTGTGGTGAGTGTGTGTGTATATATATAAGTCTCAGGGCATGGACTGTGGTGAGTGTGTGTATATATATAAGTCTCAGGGCATGGACTGTGGTGTGTGTGTATATATATATAAGTCTCAGGGCATGGACTGTGGTGAGTGTGTGTGTATATATATAAGTCTCAGGGCATGGACTGTGGTGAGTGTGTGTATATATATATAAGTCTCAGGGCATGGACTGTGGTGAGTGTGTGTGTATATATATAAGTCTCAGGGCATGGACTGTGGTGTGTGTGTGTATATATATATAAGTCTCAGGGCATGGACTGTGGTGAGTGTGTGTGTATATATATAAGTCTCAGGGCATGGACTGTGGTGTGTGTGTGTATATATATATAAGTCTCAGGGCATGGACTGTGGTGACTGTGTGTGTATATATATAAGTCTCAGGGCCTGGACTGTGGTGTGTGTGTGTATATATATAAGTCTCAGGGCCTGGACTGTGGTGTGTGTGTGTATATATATATAAGTCTCAGGGCATGGACTGTGGTGTGTGTGTGTATATATATAAGTCTCAGGGCATGGACTGTGGTGTGTGTGTGTATATATATATAGGTCTCAGGGCATGGACTGTGGTGTGTGTGTGTATATATATATATAAGTCTCAGGGCATGGACTGTGGTGAGTGTGTGTATATATATATAAGTCTCAGGGCATGGACTGTGGTGTGTGTGTGTATATATATATAAGTCTCAGGGCATGGACTGTGGTGTGTGTGTGTGTATATATATGTCTCAGGGTCTGGACTGTGGTGTGTGTGTGTATATATATAAGTCTCAGGGCATGGACTGTGGTGAGTGTGTGTATATATATATAAGTCTCAGGGCATGGACTGTGGTGTGTGTGTGTGTATATATATGTCTCAGGGTCTGGACTGTGGTGTGTGTGTGTATATATATATAAGTCTCAGGGCATGGACTGTGGTGTGTGTGTGTATATATATATAAGTCTCAGGGCATGGACTGTGGTGAGTGTGTGTGTATATATATAAGTCTCAGGGCATGGACTGTGGTGTGTGTGTGTATATATATAAGTCTCAGGGCATGGACTGTGGTGAGTGTGTGTATATATATATAAGTCTCAGGGCATGGACTGTGGTGAGTGTGTGTGTATATATATAAGTCTCAGGGCATGGACTGTGGTGAGTGTGTGTATATATATAAGTCTCAGGGCATGGACTGTGGTGAGTGTGTGTATATATATATAAGTCTCAGGGCATGGACTGTGGTGTGTGTGTGTGTATATATATGTCTCAGGGTCTGGACTGTGGTGTGTGTGTGTATATATATAAGTCTCAGGGCATGGACTGTGGTGTGTGTGTGTATATATATATATAAGTCTCAGGGCATGGACTGTGGTGAGTGTGTGTGTATATATATAAGTCTCAGGGCATGGACTGTGGTGTGTGTGTGTATATATACAAGTCTCAGGGCATGGACTGTGGTGAGTGTGTGTATATATATATAAGTCTCAGGGCATGGACTGTGGTGTGTGTGTGTGTATATATATGTCTCAGGGTCTGGACTGTGGTGTGTGTGTGTATATATATAAGTCTCAGGGCATGGACTGTGGTGTGTGTGTGTATATATATAAGTCTCAGGGCATGGACTGTGGTGAGTGTGTGTGTATATATATAAGTCTCAGGGCATGGACTGTGGTGTGTGTGTGTATATATATAAGTCTCAGGGCATGGACTGTGGTGAGTGTGTGTATATATATATAAGTCTCAGGGCATGGACTGTGGTGAGTGTGTGTGTATATATATAAGTCTCAGGGCATGGACTGTGGTGAGTGTGTGTATATAAATATAAGTCTCAGGGCATGGACTGTGGTGAGTGTGTGTGTATATATATAAGTCTCAGGGCCTGGACTGTGGTGAGTGTGTGTATATATATATATAAGTCTCAGGGCCTGGACTGTGGTGTGTGTGTGTGCATATATAAGTCTCAGGGCATGGACTGTGGTGAGTGTGTGTGTATATATATAAGTCTCAGGGCATGGACTGTGGTGTGTGTGTGTATATATATAAGTCTCAGGGCCTGGACTGTGGTGAGTGTGTGTATATATATATATAAGTCTCAGGGCCTGGACTGTGGTGTGTGTGTGTGTGTATATATATAAGTCTCAGGGCATGGACTGTGGTGAGTGTGTGTGTATATATATAAGTCTCAGGGCATGGACTGTGGTGAGTGTGTGTATATATATAAGTCTCAGGGCATGGACTGTGGTGTGTGTGTATATATATATAAGTCTCAGGGCATGGACTGTGGTGAGTGTGTGTGTATATATATAAGTCTCAGGGCATGGACTGTGGTGAGTGTGTGTATATATATATAAGTCTCAGGGCATGGACTGTGGTGAGTGTGTGTGTATATATATAAGTCTCAGGGCATGGACTGTGGTGTGTGTGTGTATATATATATAAGTCTCAGGGCATGGACTGTGGTGAGTGTGTGTGTATATATATAAGTCTCAGGGCATGGACTGTGGTGTGTGTGTGTATATATATATAAGTCTCAGGGCATGGAATGTGGTGACTGTGTGTGTATATTTATAAGTCTCAGGGCCTGGACTGTGGTGTGTGTGTGTATATATATAAGTCTCAGGGCCTGGACTGTGGTGTGTGTGTGTATATATATATAAGTCTCAGGGCATGGACTGTGGTGTGTGTGTGTATATATATAAGTCTCAGGGCATGGACTGTGGTGTGTGTGTGTATATATATAAGTCTCAGGGCCTGGACTGTGGTGTGTGTGTGTATATATATATAAGTCTCAGGGCATGGACTGTGGTGTGTGTGTGTATATATATAAGTCTCAGGGCCTGGACTGTGGTGTGTGTGTGTATATATACAAGTCTCAGGGCCTGGACTGTGGTGTGTGTGTGTATATATATAAGTCTCAGGGCCTGGACTGTGGTGTGTGTGTGTATATATATAAGTCTCAGGGCCTGGACTGTGGTGTGTGTGTATATATATATAAGTCTCAGGGCATGGACTGTGGTGTGTGTGTGTATATATATAAGTCTCAGGGCCTGGACTGTGGTGTGTGTGTGTATATATATAAGTCTCAGGGCCTGGACTGTGGTGTGTGTGTGTATATATATAAGTCTCAGGGCCTGGACTGTGGTGTGTGTGTGTATATATATAAGTCTCAGGGCCTGGACTGTGGTGTGTGTGTATATATATATAAGTCTCAGGGCATGGACTGTGGTGTGTGTGTGTATATATATAAGTCTCAGGGCATGGACTGTGGTGTGTGTGTGTATATATATATAAGTCTCAGGGCATGGACTGTGGTGTGTGTGTATATATATAAGTCTCAGGGCATGGACTGTGGTGTGTGTGTGTATATATATATAAGTCACAGGGCATGGACTGTGGTGTGTGTGTGTGTATATATATAAGTCTCAGTGCCTGGACTGTGGTGTGTGTGTATATATATATAAGTCTCAGGGCCTGGACTGTGGTGTGTGTGTGTATATATATAAGTCTCAGGGCCTGGACTGTGGTGTGTGTGTGTATATATATATATAAGTCTCAGGGCCTGGACTGTGGTGTGTGTGTGTATATATATAAGTCTCAGGTCCTGGACTGTGGTGTGTGTGTGTATATATATAAGTCTCAGGGCCTGGACTGTGGTGTGTGTGTGTATATATATATAAGTCTCAGGGCATGGACTGTGGTGTGTGTGTGTATATATATAAGTCTCAGGGCATGGACTGTGGTGTGTGTGTGTATATATATAAGTCTCAGGGCATGGACTGTGGTGTGTGTGTGTATATATATATAAGTCTCAGGGCATGGACTGTGGTGTGTGTGTGTGTATATATATAAGTCTCAGGGTCTGGACTGTGGTGTGTGTGTGTATATATATATAAGTCTCAGGGCATGGACTGTGGTGTGTGTGTGTATATATATAAGTCTCAGGACATGGACTGTGGTGTGTGTGTGTATATATATATAAGTCTCAGGGCATGGACTGTGGTGTGTGAGTGTGTATATATATAAGTCTCAGGGCCTGGACTGTGGTGTGTGTGTGTATATATAAGTCTCAGGGCATGGACTGTGGTGTGTGTGTGTATATATAAGTCTCAGGGCCTGGACTGTGGTGTGTGTATATATATAAGTCTCAGGGCATGGACTGTGGTATGTGTGTATATATATAAGTCTCAGGGCCTGGACTGTGGTGTCTGTGTATATATATATATAAGTCTCAGGGCATGGACTGTGGTGAGTGTGTGTGTATATATATAAGTCTCAGGGCATGGACTGTGGTGAGTGTGTGTATATATATATATGTCTCAGGGCATGGACTGTGGTGAGTGTGTGTGTATATATATAAGTCTCAGGGCATGGACTGTGGTGTGTGTGTGTATATATATATAAGTCTCAGGGCCTGGACTGTGGTGTGTGTGTATATATATATAAGTCTCAGTGCCTGGACTGTGGTGTGTGTGTGTGTATATATATAAGTCTCAGGGCATGGACTGTGGTGAGTGTGTGTGTATAGATATAAGTCTCAGGGCATGGACTGTGGTGTGTGTGTGTATATATATATAAGTCTCAGGGCATGGACTGTGGTGAGTGTGTGTATATATATATAAGTCTCAGGGCATGGACTGTGGTGAGTGTGTGTGTATATATATAAGTCTCAGGGCATGGACTGTGGTGTGTGTGTGTGTATATATATAAGTCTCAGGGCCTGGACTGTGGAGAGTGTGTGTATATATATAAGTCTCAGGGCATGGACTGTGGTGAGTGTGTGTGTATATATATAAGTCTCAGGGCCTGGACTGTGGTGTGTGTGTGTATATATATATAAGTCTCAGGGCATGGACTGTGGTGAGTGTGTGTGTATATATATAAGTCTCAGGGCCTGGACTGTGGTGTGTGTGTGTATATATATATAAGTCTCAGGGCATGGACTGTGGTGTGTGTCTATATATATATAAGTCTCAGGGCATGGACTGTGGTGTGTGTGTGTATATATATATAAGTCTCAGGGCATGGACTGTGGTGAGTGTGTGTATATATATATAAGTCTCAGGGCATGGACTGTGGTGTGTGTGTGTATATATATAAGTCTCAGGGCCTGGACTGTGGTGTGTGTGTAGAAATATATAAGTCTCAGGGCATGGACTGTGGTGTGTGTGTGTATATATATAAGTCTCAGGGCCTGGACTGTGGTGTGTGTGTGTGTATATATAAGTCTCAGGGCATGGACTGTGGTGTCTGTGTGTGTGTATATATATAAGTCTCAGGGCATGGACTGTGGTGTGTGTGTGTATATATATAAGTCTCAGTGCCTGGACTGTGGTGTGTGTGTGTATATATATATATAAGTCTCAGGGCCTGGACTGTGGTGTGTGTGTGTATATATATAAGTCTCAGGGCCTGGACTGTGGTGTGTGTGTATATATATATATAAGTATCAGGGTCTGGACTGTGGTGTGTGTGCATATATATATATAAGTCTCAGGGCATGGACTGTGGTGAGTGTGTGTGTATATATAAGTCTCAGTGCATGGACTGTGGTGTGTGTGTGTGTATATATAAGTCTCAGGGCCTGGACTGTGGTGTGTGTGTATATATATATAAGTCTCAGGGCCTGGACTGTGGTGTGTGTGTGTGTATATATATATAAGTCTCAGGGCATGGACTGTGGTGAGTGTGTGTGTATATATAAGTCTCAGGGCATGGACTGTGGTGAGTGTGTGTGTATATATAAGTCTCAGGGCCTGGACTGTGGTGTGTGTGTGTGTATATAAGTATCAGGGCCTGGACAGTGGTGTGTGTGTGTATATATATAAGTCTCAGGGCATGGACTGTGGTGTGTGTGTGTATATATATATAAGTCTCAGGGCATTGACTGCGGTGTGTGTGTATATATATATAAGTCTCAGGGCCTGGACTGTGGTTTGTGTGTGTATATATATAAGTATCAGGGCCTGGACTGTGGTGTGTGTGTATATATATATAAGTCTCAGGGCCTGGACTGTGGTGTGTGTGTGTATATATATAAGTCTCAGGGCATGGACTGTGGTGTGTGTGTGTATATATATATAAGTCTCAGGGCATGGACTGTGGTGTGTGTGTATATATATATAAGTCTCAGGGCCTGGACTGTGGTGTGTGTGTGTATATATATAAGTCTCAGGGCATGGACTGTGGTGTGTGTGTTTATATATATAAGTCTCAGGGCATGGACTGTGGTGTGTGTGTGTATATATATATAAGTCTCAGGGCATGGACTGTGGTGTGTGTGTGTGTATATATATAAGTCTCAGGGCCTGGACTGTGGTATGTGTGTGTATATATATAAGTCTCAGGGCATGGACTGTGGTGTGTGTATATATATATAAGTCTCAGGGCCTGGACTGTGGTGTGTGTGTGTATATATATAAGTCTCAGTGCATGGACTGTGGTGTGTGTGTGTATATATATATAAGTCTCAGGGCATGGACTGTGGTGTGTGTATATAGATATAAGTCTCAGGGCCTGGACTGTGGTGTGTGTGTGTATATATATAAGTCTCAGGGCATGGACTGTGGTGTGTGTGTGTATATATATATAAGTCTCAGGGCCTGGATTGTGGTGTGTGTGTATATATATAAGTCTCAGTGCCTGGACTGTGGTGTGTGTGTGTGTATATATAAGTCTCAGGGCATGGACTGTGGTGAGTGTGTGTGTATATATATAAGTCTCAGGGCATGGACTGTGGTGTGTGTGTATATATATATAAGTCTCAGGGCATGGACTGTGGTGTGTGTGTGTATATATATATAAGTCTCAGGGCATGGACTGTGGTGAGTGTGTGTGCATATATATAAGTCTCAGGGCATGGACTGTGGTGTGTGTGTATATATATATAAGTCTCAGGGCATGGACTGTGGTGTGTGTGTGTATATATATAAGTCTCAGGGCCTGGACTGTGGTGTGTGTGTATATATATATAAGTCTCAGGGCCTGGACTGTGGTGTGTGTGTGTGTATATATAAGTCTCAGGGCCTGGACTGTGGTGTGTGTGTATATATATATAAGTCTCAGCGCCTGGACTGTGGTGTGTGTGTGTATATATATAAGTCTCTGGGCCTGGACTGTGGTGTGTGTGTGTATATATATATAAGTCTCAGGGCATGGACTGTGGTGTGTGTGTGCATATATATAAGTCTCAGGGCATGGACTGTGGTGTGTGTGTATATATATATATAAGTCTCAGGGCCTGGACTGTGGTGTGTGTGTGTATATATATATAAGTCTCAAGGCATGGACTGTGGTGTGTGTGTGTATATATATAAGTCTCAGGGCCTGGACTGTGGTTTGTGTGTGTATATATATGTAAGTCTCAGGGCATGGACTGTGGTGTGTGTGTGTATATATATAAGTCTCAGGGCCTGGACTGTGGTGTGTGTGTGTATATATATAAGTCTCAGGGCATGGACTGTGGTGTGTGTGTAAATATATATATAAGTCTCAGGGCCTGGACTGTGGTGTGTGTATGTATATATATAAGTCTCAGGGCCTGGACTGTGGTGTGTGTGTATATATATAAGTCTCAGGGCATGGACTGTGGTGTGTGTGTATATATATATATAAGTCTCAGGGCCTGGACTGTGGTGTGTGTGTGTATATATATAAGTCTCAGGGCCTGGACTGTGGTGTGTGTGTGTGTATATATATAAGTCTCAGGGCCTGGACTGTGGTGTGTGTGTGTGTATATATATAAGTCTCAGGGCATGGACTGTGGTGTGTGTGTATATATATATAAGTCTCAGGGCATGGACTGTGGTGTGTGTGTATATATATATAAGTCTCAGGGCCAGGACTGTCGTGTGTGTGTGTATATATATAAGTCTCAGGGCATGGACTGTGGTGTGTGTGTGTATATATATAAGTCTCAGGGCCTGGACTGTGGAGAGTGTGTGTATATATATAAGTCTCAGGGCATGGACTGTGGTGAGTGTGTGTGTATATATATAAGTCTCAGGGCCTGGACTGTGGTGTGTGTGTGTATATATATATAAGTCTCAGGGCCTGGACTGTGGTGAGTGTGTGTGTATATATATAAGTCTCAGGGCCTGGACTGTGGTGTGTGTGTGTATATATATATAAGTCTCAGGGCATGGACTGTGGTGAGTGTGTGTGTATATATAAGTCTCAGGGCATGGACTGTGGTGAGTGTGTGTGTATATATAAGTCTCAGGGCCTGGACTGTGGTGTGTGTGTGTGTATATAAGTATCAGGGCCTGGACAGTGGTGTGTGTGTGTATATATATAAGTCTCAGGGCATGGACTGTGGTGTGTGTGTGTATATATATATAAGTCTCAGGGCATTGACTGCGGTGTGTGTGTATATATATATAAGTCTCAGGGCCTGGACTGTGGTTTGTGTGTGTATATATATAAGTATCAGGGCCTGGACTGTGGTGTGTGTGTATATATATATAAGTCTCAGGGCCTGGACTGTGGTGTGTGTGTGTATATATATAAGTCTCAGGGCATGGACTGTGGTGTGTGTGTGTATATATATATAAGTCTCAGGGCATGGACTGTGGTGTGTGTGTATATATATATAAGTCTCAGGGCCTGGACTGTGGTGTGTGTGTGTATATATATAAGTCTCAGGGCATGGACTGTGGTGTGTGTGTTTATATATATAAGTCTCAGGGCATGGACTGTGGTGTGTGTGTGTATATATATATAAGTCTCAGGGCATGGACTGTGGTGTGTGTGTGTGTATATATATAAGTCTCAGGGCCTGGACTGTGGTATGTGTGTGTATATATATAAGTCTCAGGGCATGGACTGTGGTGTGTGTATATATATATAAGTCTCAGGGCCTGGACTGTGGTGTGTGTGTGTATATATATAAGTCTCAGTGCATGGACTGTGGTGTGTGTGTGTATATATATATAAGTCTCAGGGCATGGACTGTGGTGTGTGTATATAGATATAAGTCTCAGGGCCTGGACTGTGGTGTGTGTGTGTATATATATAAGTCTCAGGGCATGGACTGTGGTGTGTGTGTGTATATATATATAAGTCTCAGGGCCTGGATTGTGGTGTGTGTGTATATATATAAGTCTCAGTGCCTGGACTGTGGTGTGTGTGTGTGTATATATAAGTCTCAGGGCATGGACTGTGGTGAGTGTGTGTGTATATATATAAGTCTCAGGGCATGGACTGTGGTGTGTGTGTATATATATATAAGTCTCAGGGCATGGACTGTGGTGTGTGTGTGTATATATATATAAGTCTCAGGGCATGGACTGTGGTGAGTGTGTGTGCATATATATAAGTCTCAGGGCATGGACTGTGGTGTGTGTGTATATATATATAAGTCTCAGGGCATGGACTGTGGTGTGTGTGTGTATATATATAAGTCTCAGGGCCTGGACTGTGGTGTGTGTGTATATATATATAAGTCTCAGGGCCTGGACTGTGGTGTGTGTGTGTGTATATATAAGTCTCAGGGCCTGGACTGTGGTGTGTGTGTATATATATATAAGTCTCAGCGCCTGGACTGTGGTGTGTGTGTGTGTATATATATAAGTCTCTGGGCCTGGACTGTGGTGTGTGTGTGTATATATATATAAGTCTCAGGGCATGGACTGTGGTGTGTGTGTGCATATATATAAGTCTCAGGGCATGGACTGTGGTGTGTGTGTATATATATATATAAGTCTCAGGGCCTGGACTGTGGTGTGTGTGTGTATATATATATAAGTCTCAAGGCATGGACTGTGGTGTGTGTGTGTATATATATAAGTCTCAGGGCCTGGACTGTGGTTTGTGTGTGTATATATATGTAAGTCTCAGGGCATGGACTGTGGTGTGTGTGTGTATATATATAAGTCTCAGGGCCTGGACTGTGGTGTGTGTGTGTATATATATAAGTCTCAGGGCATGGACTGTGGTGTGTGTGTAAATATATATATAAGTCTCAGGGCCTGGACTGTGGTGTGTGTATGTATATATATAAGTCTCAGGGCCTGGACTGTGGTGTGTGTGTATATATATAAGTCTCAGGGCATGGACTGTGGTGTGTGTGTATATATATATATAAGTCTCAGGGCCTGGACTGTGGTGTGTGTGTGTATATATATAAGTCTCAGGGCCTGGACTGTGGTGTGTGTGTGTGTATATATATAAGTCTCAGGGCCTGGACTGTGGTGTGTGTGTGTGTATATATATAAGTCTCAGGGCATGGACTGTGGTGTGTGTGTATATATATATAAGTCTCAGGGCATGGACTGTGGTGTGTGTGTATATATATATAAGTCTCAGGGCCAGGACTGTCGTGTGTGTGTGTATATATATAAGTCTCAGGGCATGGACTGTGGTGTGTGTGTGTATATATATAAGTCTCAGGGCCTGGACTGTGGAGAGTGTGTGTATATATATAAGTCTCAGGGCATGGACTGTGGTGAGTGTGTGTGTATATATATAAGTCTCAGGGCCTGGACTGTGGTGTGTGTGTGTATATATATATAAGTCTCAGGGCCTGGACTGTGGTGAGTGTGTGTGTATATATATAAGTCTCAGGGCCTGGACTGTGGTGTGTGTGTGTATATATATATAAGTCTCAGGGCATGGACTGTGGTGTGTGTGTATATATATATAAGTCTCAGGGCATGGACTGTGGTGTGTGTGCATATATATAAGTCTCAGGGCCTGGACTGTGGTGTGTGTGTATATATATATAAGTCTCAGGGCCTGGACTGTGGTGTGTGTGTGTGTATATATATATAAGTCTCAGGGCATGGACTGTGGTGAGTGTGTGTGTATATATAAGTCTCAGGGCATGGACTGTGGTGTGTGTGTGTGTATATATAAGTCTCAGGGCCTGGACTGTGGTGTGTGTGTATATATATATATAAGTCTCAGGGTCTGGACTGTGGTGTGTGTGTGTGTATATATATATAAGTCTCAGGGCATGGACTGTGGTGAGTGTGTGTGTATATATAAGTCTCAGGGCATGGACTGTGGTGAGTGTGTGTGTATATATAAGTCTCAGGGCCTGGACTGTGGTGTGTGTGTGTGTATATATATAAGTCTCAGGGCATGGACTGTGGTGTGTGTGTGTATATATATATAAGTCTCAGGGCATGGACTGTGGTGTTTGTGTATATATATATATGTCTCAGGGCCTGGACTGTGGTGTGTGTGTGTATATATATAAGTCTCAGGGCCTGGACTGTGGTGTGTGTGTGTATATATATATAAGTCTCAGGGCCTGGACTGTGGTGTGTGTGTGTATATATATAAGTATCAGGGCCTGGACTGTGGTGTGTGTGTATATATATATAAGTCTCAGGGCCTGGACTGTGGTCTGTGTGTGTATATATATAAGTCTCAGGGCATGGACTGTGGTGTGTGTGTGTATATATATATAAGTCTCAGGGCATGGACTGTGGTGTGTGTGTATATATATATATAAGTCTCAGTGCCTGGACTGTGGTGTGTGTGTATATATATATAAGTCTCAGGGCATGGACTGTGGTGTGTGTGTGTATATATATAAGTCTCAGGGCATGGACTGTGGTGTGTGTGTGTATATATATATATAAGTCTCAGGGCCTGGAATGTGGTGTGTGTGTATACATATAAGTCTCAGTGCCTGGACTGTGGTGTGTGTGTGTGTATATATAAGTCTCAGGGCATGGACTGTGGTGAGTGTGTGTATATATATAAGTCTCAGGGCATGGACTGTGGTGTGTGTGTGTATATATATATAAGTCTCAGGGCATGGACTGTGGTGTGTGTGTGTATATATATAAGTCTCAGGGCATGGACTGTGGTGTGTGTGTGTATATATATATAAGTCTCAGGGCATGGACTGTGGTGTGTGTGTATATATATATAAGTCTCAGGGCATGGACTGTGGTGTGTGTGTGTATATATATAAGTCTCAGGGCATGGACTGTGGTGTGTGTGTGTATATATATATAAGTCTCAGGGCATGGACTGTGGTGAGTGTGTGTGTATATATATAAGTCTCAGGGCATGGACTGTGGTGTGTGTGTGTATATATATATAAGTCTCAGGGCATGGACTGTGGTGTGTGTGTATATATATAAGTCTCAGGGCATGGACTGTGGTGTGTGTGTGTATATATATATAAGTCTCAGGGCATGGACTGTGGTCAGTGTGTGTATATATATATAAGTCTCAGGGCATGGACTGTGGTGTGTGTGTGTGTATATATATATAAGTCTCAGGGCCTGGACTGTGGTGTGTGTGTGTATATATATAAGTCTCAGGGCATGGACTGTGGTGTGTGTATATATATATAAGTCTCAGGGCCTGGACTGTGGTGTGTGTGTGTATATATATAAGTCTCAGGGCATGGACTGTGGTGTGTGTGTGTATATATATAAGTCTCAGGGCATGGACTGTGGTGTGTGTATATATATATAAGTCTCAGGGCCTGGACTGTGGTGTGTGTGTGTGTACATATATAAGTCTCAGGGCATGGACTGTGGTGTGTGTGTGTATATATATATAAGTCTCAGGGCCTGGAATGTGGTGTGTGTGTATATATATAAGTCTCAGTGCCTGGACTGTGGTGTGTGTGTGTGTATATATAAGTCTCAGGGCATGGACTGTGGTGAGTGTGTGTGTATATATATAAGTCTCAGGGCATGGACTGTGGTGTGTGTGTGTATATATATATAAGTCTCAGGGCATGGACTGTGGTGTGTGTGTGTATATATATATAAGTCTCAGGGCATGGACTGTGGTGAGTGTGTGTGTATATATATATAAGTCTCAGGGCCTGGACTGTGGTGTGTGTGTGTATATATATATAAGTCTCAGGGCATGGACTGTGGTGTGTGTGTGTATATATATATAAGTCTCAGGGCATGGACTGTGGTGTGTGTGTATATATATATAAGTCTCAGGTCTGGACTGTGGTGTGTGTGTGTATATATATATAAGTCTCAGGGCATGGACTGTGGTGTGTGTGTGTATATATATATAAGTCTCAGGGCCTGGACTGTGGTGTGTGTGTGTATATATATAAGTCTCAGGGCCCGGACTGTGGTATGTGTGTGTATATATATATAAGTCTCAGGGCATGGACTGTGGTGTGTGTGTGTATATATATATATATAAGTCTCAGGGCATGGACTGTGGTGTGTGTGTGTATATATATAAGTCTCAGGGCCTGGACTGTGGTGTGTGTGTGTATATATATATAATTCTCAGGGCATGGACTGTGGTGTGTGTGTGTATATATATATAAGTCTCAGGGCATGGACTGTGGTGTGTGTGTGTATATATATAAGTCTCAGGGCATGGACTGTGGTGTGTGTGTATATATATATATATGTCTCAGGGCATGGACTGTGGTGAGTGTGTGTGTATATATATAAGTCTCAGGGCATGGACTGTGGTGTGTGTGTGTATATATATATAAGTCTCAGGGCATGGACTGTGGTGTGTGTGTATATATATAAGTCTCAGGCATGGACTGTGGTGTGTGTGTGTATATATATAAGTCTCAGGGCCTGGACTGTGGTGTGTGTGTATATATATAAGTCTCAGGGCCTGGACTGTGGTGTGTGTGTGTATATATATAAGTCTCAGGGCATGGACTGTGGTGTGTGTGTGTATATATATATAAGTCTCAGGGCATGGACTGTGGTGTGTGTGTGTATATATATATAAGTCTCAGGGCCTGGACTGTGGTGTGTGTGTGTATATATATATAAGTTTCAGGGCATGGACTGTGGTGTGTGTGTGTATATATATAAGTCTCAGGGCATGGACTGTGGTGTCTGTGTGTGTATATATAAGTCTCAGGGCCTGGACTGTGGTGTGTGTGTGTGTGTATATATATAAGTCTCAGGGCCTGGACTGTGGTGTGTGTGTGTGTATATATATAAGTCTCAGGGCCTGGACTGTGGTGTGTGTGTGTGTATATATATAAGTCTCAGGGCATGGACTGTGGTGTGTGTGTATATATATATAAGTCTCAGGGCCTGGACTGTGGTGTGTGTGTGTGTATATGTATAAGTCTCAGGGCATGGACTGTGGTGTGTGTGTATATATATATATAAGTCTCAGGGCATGGACTGTGGTGTGTGTGTGTGTATATATATAAGTCTCAGGGCCTGGACTGTGGTGTGTGTGTGTATATATATAAGTCTCTGGGCATGGACTGTGGTGTGTGTGTATATATATATAAGTCTCAGGGCATGGACTGTGGTGTGTGTGTGTGTGTATATATATAAGTCTCAGGGCATGGACTGTGGTGTGTGTGTGTATATATATAAGTCTCAGGGCATGGACTGTGGTGTGTGTGTGTATATATATAAGTCTCAGGGCATGGACTGTGGTGTGTGTGTGTATATATATAAGTCTCAGGGCCTGGACTGTGGTGTGTGTGTGTATATATATATAAGTCTCAGGGCATGGACTGTGGTGTGTGTGTGTATGTATATAAGTCTCAGGGCCTGGACTGTGGTGTGTGTGTGTATATATATAAGTCTCAGGGCATGGACTGTGGTGTGTGTGTATATATATATATAAGTCTCAGGGCATGGACTGTGGTGTGTGTGTGTGTATATATATAAGTCTCAGGGCCTGGACTGTGGTGTGTGTGTGTATATATATAAGTTTCAGGGCCTGGGCTGTGGTGTGTGTGTGTGTATATATAAGTCTCAGGGCCTGGACTGTGGTGTGTGTGTATATATATAAGTCTCAGGGCATGGACTGTGGTGTGTGTGTGTATATATATAAGTCTCAGGGCCTGGACTGTGGTGTGTGTGTGTATATATATATAAGTCTCAGGGCCTGGACTGTGGTGTGTGTGTGTATATATATAAGTCTCTGGGCCTGGACTGTGGTGTGTGTGTGTGTATATATAAGTCTCAGGGCATGGACTGTGGTGTGTGTGTATATATATATATAAGTCTCAGGGCCTGGACTGTGGTGTGTGTGTGTATATATATATAAGTCTCAGGGCATGGACTGTGGTGTGTGTGTGTATATATATAAGTCTCAGGGCCTGGACTGTGGTGTGTGTGTGTATATATATATAAGTCTCAGGGCATGGACTGTGGTGTGTGTGTGTATATATATAAGTCTCAGGGCCTGGACTGTGGTGTGTGTGTGTATATATATAAGTCTCAGGGCATGGACTGTGGTGTGTGTGTATATATATATATAAGTCTCAGGGCCTGGACTGAGGTGTGTGTATGTATATATATAAGTCTCAGGGCCTGGACTGTGGTGTGTGTGTATATATATAAGTCTCAGGGCATGGACTGTGGTGTGTGTGTATCTATATATATAAGTCTCAGGGCCTGGACTGTGGTGTGTGTGTGTATATATATAAGTCTCAGGCCTGGACTGTGGTGTGTGTGTGTGTATATATATAAGTCTCAGGGCCTGGACTGTGGTGTGTGTGTGTGTATATATATATAAGTCTCAGGGCATGGACTGTGTGTGTGTGTGTATATATATATAAGTCTCAGGGCATGGACTGTGGTGTGTGTGTGTGTATATATAAGTCTCAGGCCTGGACTGTGGTGTGTGTGTGTGTATATATATAAGTCTCAGGGCCTGGACTGTGGTGTGTGTGTGTGTATATATATAAGTCTCAGGGCCTGGACTGTGGTGTGTGTGTGTGTATATATATATAAGTCTCAGGGCATGGACTGTGGTGTGTGTGTATATATATATAAGTCTCAGGGCCTGGACTGTGGTGTGTGTGTGTGTATATATATAAGTCTCAGGGCATGGACTGTGGTGTGTGTGTGTGTATATATATAAGTCTCAGGGCATGGATGTGGTGTGTGTGTATCTATATATATAAGTCTCAGGGCATGGACTGTGGTGTGTGTGTGTGTATATATATAAGTCTCAGGGCCTGGACTGTGGAGAGTGTGTGTATATATATAAGTCTCAGGGCCTGGACTGTGGTGTGTGTGTATATATATAAGTCTTAGGGCATGGACTGTGGTGTGTGTGTGTGTATATATAAGTCTCAGAGCATGGTCTGTGGTGTGTGTGTGTGTATATATATATAAGTCTCAGGCATGGACTGTGGTGTGTGTGTGTATATATATAAGTCTCAGGGCATGGACTGTGGTGTGTGTATGTATATATATATAAGTCTCAGGGCATGGACTGTGGTGTGTGTGCATATATATATATAAGTCTCAGGGCATGGACTGTGGTGTGTGTGTGTATATATATAAGTCTCAGGGCATGGACTGTGGTGTGTGTGTGTATATATATATAAGTCTCAGGGCATGGACTGTGGTGTGTGTGTGTATATATATAAGTCTCAGGGCATGGACTGTGGTGTGTGTGTATATATATAAGTCTCAGGGCATGGACTGTGGTGTGTGTGTGTGTATATATAAGTCTCAGGGCATGGACTGTGGTATGTGTGTGTATATATATAAGTCTCAGGGCATGGACTGTGGTGTGTGTGTATATATATATAAGTCTCAGGGCATGGACTGTGGTGTGTGTGTATATATATAAGTCTCAGGGCATGGACTGTGGTGTGTGTGTGTTTATATATAAGTCTCAGGGCCTGGACTGTGGTGTGTGTGTGTATATATATAAGTCTCAGGGCATGGACTGTGGTGTGTGTGTGTATATATATATAAGTCTCAGGGCATGGACTGTGGTGTGTGTGTGTATATATATATAAGTCTCAGGGCATGGACTGTGGTGTGTGTGTGTATATATATAAGTCTCAGGGCATGGACTGTGGTGTGTGTGTGTATATATATATAAGTCTCAGGGCATGGACTGTGGTGTGTGTGTGTATATATATAAGTCTCAGGGCATGGACTGTGGTGTGTGTGTGTATATATATAAGTCTCAGGGCATGGACTGTGGTGTGTGTGTGTATATATATAAGTCTCAGGGCATGGACTGTGCTGTGTGTGTGTATATATATAAGTCTCAGGGCATGGACTGTGGTGTGTGTGTATATATATATAAGTCTCAGGGCATGGACTGTGGTGTGTGTGTGTATATATATAAGTCTCAGGGCATGGACTGTGGTGTGTGTGTGTATATATATATAAGTCTCAGGGCATGGACTGTGGTGTGTGTGTGTATATATATAAGTCTCAGGGCATGGACTGTGGTGTGTGTGTATATATATAAGTCTCAGGGCATGGACTGTGGTGTGTGTGTAGATATATAAGTCTCAGGGCATGGACTGTGGTGTGTGTGTATATATATAAGTCTCAGGGCATGGACTGTGGTGTGTGTGTGTATATATATAAGTCTCAGGGCATGGACTGTGGTGTGTGTGTGTATATATATAAGTCTCAGGGCATGGACTGTGGTGTGTGTGTGTATATATATAAGTCTCAGGGCATGGACTGTGGTGTGTGTGTGTATATATATAAGTCTCAGGGCATGGACTGTGGTGTGTGTGTGTATATATATAAGTCTCAGGGCATGGACTGTGGTGTGTGTGTGTATATATATAAGTCTCAGGGCATGGACTGTGGTGTGTGTGTGTATATATATAAGTCTCAGGGCATGGACTGTGGTGTGTGTGTGTATATATATAAGTCTCAGGGCATGGACTGTGGTGTGTGTGTGTATATATATATGTCTCAGGGCATGGACTGTGGTGTGTGTGTGTATATATATAAGTCTCAGGGCATGGACTGTGGTGTGTGTGTGTATATATATAAGTCTCAGGCATGGACTGTGGTGTGTGTGTGTATATATATAAGTCTCAGGGCATGGACTGTGGTGTGTGTGTATATATATAAGTCTCAGGGCATGGACTGTGGTGTGTGTGTGTATATATATAAGTCTCAGGCATGGACTGTGGTGTGTGTGTGTATATATATAAGTCTCAGGGCATGGACTGTGGTGAGGTGTGTATATATATAAGTCTCAGCGCATGGACTGTGGTGTGTGTGTGTATATATATAAGTCTCAGGGCATGGACTGTGGTGTGTGTGTAGAGATATATAAGTCTCAGGGCATGGACTGTGGTGTGTGTGTGTATATATATAAGTCTCAGGGCATGGACTGTGGTGTGTGTGTGTATATATATATAAGACTCAGGGCATGGACTGTGGTGTGTGTGTATATATATATGTCTCAGGCATGGACTGTTGGTGTGTGTGTGTGTACATATAAGTCTCAGGGCATGGACTGTGGTGTGTGTGTGTGTACATATAAGTCTCAGGGCATGACTGTGGTGTGTGTGTATATATATAAGTCTCAGGGCCTGGACTGTGGTGTGTTGTGTGTATATATATAAGTCTCAGGGCATGGACTGTGGTGTGTGTGTATATATATAAGTCTCAGGGCCTGGACTGTGGTGTGTGTGTGTATATATATAAGTCTCAGGGCCTGGACTGTGGTGTGTGTGTATATATAAGTCTCAGGGCATGGACTGTGGTGTGTGTGTATATATATAAGTCTCAGGGCATGGACTGTGGTGTGTGTGTATATATATAAGTCTCAGCGCATGGACTGTGGTGAGTGTGTGTGTATATATAAGTCTCAGGGCATGGACTGTGGTGTGTGTGTATATATATAAGTCTCAGGGCCTGGAGTTTGGTGTGTGTGTGTTTATATATAAGTCATGTGTGTGTGTTTATATATAAGTCTCAGGGCATGGACTGTGGTGTGTGTGTATATAATAAGTCTCAGGGCATGGACTGTGGTGTGTGTGTATATATATATAAGTCTCAGGGCATGGACTGTGGTGAGTGTGTGTGTATATATAAGTCTCAGGGCATGGACTGTGGTGAGTGTGTGTGTATATATAAGTCTCAGGGCATGGACTGTGGTGTGTGTGTATATATATAAGTCTCAGGGCATGGACTGTGGTGTGTGTGTATATATATAAGTCTCAGGGCATGGACTGTGGTGTGTGTGTATATATATAAGTCTCAGGGCATGGACTGTGGTGTGTGTGTATATATATAAGTCTCAGGGCATGGACTGTGGTGTGTGTGTGTGTATATATATATAAGTCTCAGGGCATGGACTGTGGTGTGTGTGTGTATATATATAAGTCTCAGGGCATGGACTGTGGTGTGTGTGTGTGTATATATATAAGTCTCAGGGCATGGACTGTGGTGTGTGTGTATATATATATAAGTCTCAGGGCATGGACTGTGGTGTGTGTGTATATATATATAAGTCTCAGGGCATGGACTGTGGTGTGTGTGTGTATATATATAAGTCTCAGGGCATGGACTGTGGTGAGTGTGTGTGTATATATATAAGTCTCAGGGCATGGACTGTGGTGTGTGTGTGTATATATTTATAAGTCTCAGGGCATGGACTGTGGTGTGTGTGTGTATATATATAAGTCTCAGGGCCTGGACTGTGGTGTTTGTGTGTATATATATAAGTCTCAGGGCATGGACTGTGGTGTGTGTGTGTGTATATATATAAGTCTCAGGGCATGGACTGTGGTGTGTGTGTATATATATAAGTCTCAGGGCCTGGACTGTGGTGTGTGTGTATATATTATTAATTCTCAGGGCCTGGACTGTGGTGTGTGTGAGTATATATATAAGTCTCAGGGCATGGACTGTGGTGTGTGTGTGTATATATATATCAGTCTCAGGGCCTGGACTGTGGTGTGCGTGTGTATATATATAAGTCTCAGGGCATGGACTGTGGTGTGTGTGTGTATATATATATAAGTCTCAGGGCATGGACTGTGGTGTGTGTGTGTATATATATATATAAGTCTCAGGGCATGGACTGTGGTGTGTGTGTGTATATATATATAAGTCTCAGGGCATGGACTGTGGTGTGTGTGTATATATATATAAGTCTCAGGGCCTGGACTGTGGTGTGTGTGTATATATATATAAGTCTCAGGGCATGGACTGTGGTGTGTGTGTGTATATATATATAAGTCTCAGGGCATGGACTGTGGTGTGTGTGTGTATATATATATAAGTCTCAGGGCATGGACTGTGGTGTGTGTGTGTATATATATATAAGTCTCAGGGCCTGGACTGTGGTGTGTGTGTGTATATATATAAGTCTCAGGGCATGGACTGTGGTGAGTGTGTATATATATAAGTCTCAGGGCATGGACTGTGGTGTGTGTGTGTGTGTATATATAAGTCTCAGGGCATGGACTGTGGTGTGTGTGTGTATATATATAAGTCTCAGGGCCTGGACTGTGGTGTGTGTGTGTATATATATAAGTCTCAGGGCCCGGACTGTGGTGTGTGTGTGTATATATATATAAGTCTCAGGGCCTGGACTGTGGTGTGTGTGTGTATATATAAGTCGCAGGGCATGGACTGTGGTGTGTGTGTATATATATAAGTCTCAGGGCATGGACTGTGGTGTGTGTGTATATATATATAAGTCTCAGGGCATGGACTGTGGTGAGTGTGTGTGTATATATAAGTCTCAGGGCATGGACTGTGGTGTGTGTGTATATATATAAGTCTCAGGGCCTGGAGTGTGGTGAGTGTGTGTGTATATATAAGTCTCAGGGCATGGACTGTGGTGTGTGTGTATATAAATAAGTCTCAGGGCATGGACTGTGGTGTGTGTGCTATATATATATAAGTCTCAGGGCATGGACTGTGGTGAGTGTGTGTGTATATATAAGTCTCAGGGCATGGACTGTGGTGTGTGTGTATATATATAAGTCTCAGGGCATGGACTGTGGTGTGTGTGTATATATATAAGTCTCAGGGCATGGACTGTGGTGTGTGTGTATATATATAAGTCTCAGGGCATGGACTGTGGTGTGTGTGTATATATATATAAGTCTCAGGGCATGGACTGTGGTGTGTGTGTATATATATAAGTCTCAGGGCATGGACTGTGGTGTGTGTGTATATATATATAAGTCTCAGGGCCTGGACTGTGTTGTGTGTGTGTATATATATAAGTCTCAGGGCATGGACTGTGGTGTGTGTGTGTATATATATATAAGTCTCAGGGCATGGACTGTGGTGTGTGTGTGTATATATATATCAGTCTCAGGGCATGGACTGTGGTGTGTGTGTGTATATATATATAAGTCTCAGGGCATGGACTGTGGTGTGTGTGTGTATATATATATAAGTCTCAGGGCATGGACTGTGGTGTGTGTGTGTATATATATATCAGTCTCAGGGCATGGACTGTGGTGTGTGTGTGTATATATATATCAGTCTCAGGGCATGGACTGTGGTGTGTGTGTGTATATATATAAGTCTCAGGGCATGGACTGTGGTGTGTGTGTATATATATAAGTCTCAGGGCCTGGACTGTGGTGTGTGTGTATATATATATAAGTCTCAGGGCATGGACTGTGGTGTGTGTGTGTATATATATATAAGTCTCAGGGCATGGACTGTGGTGTGTGTGTGTATATATATATAAGTCTCAGGGCATGGACTGTGGTGTGTGTGTGTATATATATATAAGTCTCAGGGCCTGGACTGTGGTGTGTGTGTGTGTATATATAAGTCTCAGGGCCCGGACTGTGGTGTGTGTGTGTATATATAAGTCGCAGGGCATGGACTGTGGTGTGTGTGTATATATATAAGTCTCAGGGCATGGACTGTGGTGTGTGTGTATATATATATAAGTCTCAGGGCATGGACTGTGGTGAGTGTGTGTGTATATATAAGTCTCAGGGCATGGACTGTGGTGTGTGTGTATATATATAAGTCTCAGGGCCTGGAGTGTGGTGAGTGTGTGTGTATATATAAGTCTCAGGGCATGGACTGTGGTGTGTGTGTATATAAATAAGTCTCAGGGCATGGACTGTGGTGTGTGTGCATATATATATATAAGTCTCAGGGCATGGACTGTGGTGAGTGTGTGTGTATATATAAGTCTCAGGGCATGGACTGTGGTGTGTGTGTATATATATAAGTCTCAGGGCATGGACTGTGGTGTGTGTGTATATATATAAGTCTCAGGGCATGGACTGTGGTGTGGGTGTATATATATAAGTCTCAGGGCATGGACTGTGGTGTGTGTGTATATATATATAAGTCTCAGGGCATGGACTGTGGTGTGTGTGTATATATATATAAGTCTCAGGGCCTGGACTGTGGTGTGTGTGTGTATATATATAAGTCTCAGGGCATGGACTGTGGTGTGTGTGTGTGTATATATAAGTCTCAGGGCATGGACTGTGGTGTGTGTGTGTATATATATAAGTCTCAGGGCCTGGACTGTGGTGTGTGTGTGTATATATATAAGTCTCAGGGCCCGGACTGTGGTGTGTGTGTGTATATATATATAAGTCTCAGGGCCTGGACTGTGGTGTGTGTGTGTATATATAAGTCGCAGGGCATGGACTGTGGTGGTGTGTGTATATATATAAGTCTCAGGGCATGGACTGTGGTGTGTGTGTATATATATATAAGTCTCAGGGCATGGACTGTGGTGAGTGTGTGTGTATATATAAGTCTCAGGGCATGGACTGTGGTGTGTGTGTATATATATAAGTCTCAGGGCCTGGAGTGTGGTGAGTGTGTGTGTATATATAAGTCTCAGGGCATGGACTGTGGTGTGTGTGTATATATATAAGTCTCAGGGCATGGACTGTGGTGTGTGTGCATATATATATATAAGTCTCAGGGCATGGACTGTGGTGAGTGTGTGTGTATATATAAGTCTCAGGGCATGGACTGTGGTGTGTGTGTATATATATAAGTCTCAGGGCATGGACTGTGGTGTGTGTGTATATATATAAGTCTCAGGGCATGGACTGTGGTGTGTGTGTATATATATAAGTCTCAGGGCATGGACTGTGGTGTGTGTGTGTATATATATATAAGTCTCAGGGCATGGACTGTGGTGTGTGTGTATATATATAAGTCTCAGGGCATGGACTGTGGTGTGTGTGTATATATATATAAGTCTCAGGCCTGGACTGTGGTGTGTGTGTGTATATATATAAGTCTCAGGGCATGGACTGTGGTGTTGTGTGTGTATATATATATAAGTCTCAGGGCATGGACTGTGGTGTGTGTGTGTATATATATATCAGTCTCAGGGCATGGACTGTGGTGTGTGTGTGTATATATATATAAGTCTCAGGGCATGGACTGTGGTGTGTGTGTGTATTATATATATAAGTCTCAGGGCATGGACTGTGGTGTGTGTGTATATATATATAAGTCTCAGGGCCTGGACTGTGGTGTGTGTGTGTATATATATTTAAGTCTCAGGGCATGGACTGTGGTGTGTGTGTATATATATATAAGTCTCAGGGCATGGACTGTGGTGTGTGTGTGTATATATATATAAGTCTCAGGGCATGGACTGTGGTGTGTGTGTGTATATATATATAAGTCTCAGGGCCTGGACTGTGGTGTGTGTGTGTGTATATATAAGTCTCAGGGCCCA